>NW_011967136.1:686755-700187 GCF_000949405.1 Vollenhovia emeryi
CATTTTCTCTGCTCCATTTCGTCACTTGCTGTTATCCACATATGAGAAATCATTATAGAATTCCACTTATTTTGTCTTTATTAAACAGACTTCGTAGATGAAGTAAATCACACACGCAGCGTCTTAACAAAAGCCATTTTCCGTTTGACTGGCGCACAATTTATATTTTCTCTATTCTATTTCCTCACTTGCTGTTATTCACATATGAGAAATCATTATACACCCTCAGAAATGATTTCTGCTACCGAGACAAAAAATATTCTTGACGCATTTATATTTCTCGCAACCTCATTTAGTATAAAAATAATACAATATCAAAATAAAATCAGTAATTCTTATTCTCCTCTATCGAATTAAAAAAGATTGACTTACTACATTGAGACAAGAGTAACTTATATGTATAAATGTAAATTTGTATATTCTTGCGTTTAGAATAAATTTTTCCTCCGCTTTACAACGCACGAAGTTGGCACCACGATATTCGACAAAAGACTGTCATTTTATTTTAGATTTTAGAATTTTTCACTTAAAATTAAAAATATTTCTTTCTCTATAATAAATATGATTGGCGCTATATCGCTCCTATTTTATGATACATTCAAGTGTAATAGCATTGGATCGGGAAATTTTTTTTCTGTGGGTGTAGAATTCCACTTATTCTGTCTTTATTAAACAGACTTCGTAGATGAAATAAATCACACACGCAGCGTCTTAACAAAAGCCATTTTTCGTTTAATTGACGCACAACTTATACTTTCTTTACTCCACTTCCTCACTTGCTGTTATCCACACGGAAAACAAATGCTGTTGAATTAAACAAAATGAAGTCGCTTGAATTAAACGTTAATGTCACAGACTGCCACAAACATAAATAATTCACTCAATTGTATTTGCTATGGGTTTTAATTTTAAGCATTGAACTAAATATTCAGATTATTAAAACAACAATCGGACGTTTTTTATTTATTGATATTGACGTTGTGTCAACGATTTTATTTTAATTACACTGATCTTGTTAAAATTTCCATCGGATAAACTAATTAAATAGTGTTTCCGATGATTAATTTTTCCGATTACGTTTTCCGATTAAATTGTGGATACATCCGATGAAATTTTATTGAAAAACCGATCATATTTTTCATCGGATATACAATTCAATTGGATATATCCGTTTGTTATGATGTAATTGGATTATCCGATTATATTTAATCGGAAATTTTGCTCAGTGTGAGAAATCATGATGGAATTCCACTTGCTCGTAAATGAAACGAACAATTGGCGAGACCCATCTTAATTAATCTTATTTTATCGCCTCTCTCCGGTGTCGAGGGAAAATTGACAGAAGTGGCCGAGGTAATTATGCAGTTACAAAATAATAATCCGCACATTTCTCCGCGACGATGCCGCCGGGACAACTCGTTAGAGCTTGAGAGACGAAGCCGCGGCTTCGCTAATCAGGTGGGGTTTTTTTCACCATCGCGCGCATATCGTTGACGCGTGGGGGCCGCGTGCACCCCCGCGGTTCGATCGTTAATTACGCTCTCTTCCCCCTCGCGCATTCACCGCCCCCGTTTGTCGCGGGCACTTCTATTTATCCCGGCAACGCATAAATATCCCCGCGAGACGACAATCAAAGGGGACTGCGGAGTAATCCCGTAAGGGCGACGCGCATTACTCCTACCTGATGCGCCATTAAAACGTCGTCGATGCACTTAAAACGTGAGTAAGAACTCTCCTCGTCTGTGTAGCACCGGCGTGTTTCCTTCCTCCCTCCCGTCCGCTCGCCTTGGTTTTTCTCTTTCTCCCGATCTCTCTTCCGTCCTCGCGCCGTCCCCCTCGCGGGATTCGTGTGGTTCGCCCGCTCAATCCGCTTGAAACGTGGCGTGTGGCCCGTAGACATCGTCGAGCCGCACCCACGCGCGCTATTTATCTCGTCTGCCGAAGCCGAGTGCCAAGAGAGTATTTTTTCGCATGCCGCCTCTCGGGGTCTCTATCTCTCTCCCTTTCTGCCTCTCGCTCTCCGGTTAATGCGACCGGGGGCCCCCGGGACCCCCTGTTCGCCCTCCTACGCCGCGCTCTATCGCTTTCGCTCTCTTCCACTTTCAACGTCCGCCTCGCCGTCTTACGAGGAAGCACAGATGACGACGGGCCACGCGACGAAGCCGTATCGGAGAGAGGATAGTGGTGCCACTTCTTAAATTTAGATACTTTCTAAGAGCTATCTGGCCTCATCAACTGGCTGCTCTTAGAGTTGAGATGTACGTACAATTGCTGGCGAGCGAGCGAGAGAGCGAGAGAGAAAGAGAGAGGGGGGAGGGGAGAAAGAACTAGGGTTACATAAAAATCAACATGGATCCGCTGCCTTGTAATTTCGAAAATATATCTTCGATTCTCGAGCTCTAATTAAAGCTTTGGGAGACTCGGGTCGAGGGACCGCAGCAGCCGGTGATCCCCCGGCTTTCGGTTGTCATTCATCGTAAAAATATCGTACGATTGCAAATCGCGTGACCACAAATTACCAAGAGACAACCGTTTCCTCGTATATTTTTTTCGCGAATTTATTCACGAGGAAAAGTCTAAAATAACGCAAACCGCGCGCGCACGTAGAAAAGACGCGGCCGCGGAGTCGGCGCAATTAATAATCTCGCGAAGTCATCCGTCTCCGTGAATTAATCTTTCTTAGAGGCCGCCGGTGGCGACGATCGGGGACGCGATCGTATAATAATCGTCGCCGGCGAGAAAACGTACGCTCGTAAAGCCCGCGGTCTTCCGCGACTTCGTTTCTGGAAACACGATAAAACTGCGGCGCTTGCTGCAGCAGCAGCACAATTGCGTGCAACTCGAGCCGCGGCTCAAAAATTACCACGGTGACAATGTAGGTACAACGTAATTTATTTATAGACCCTGGCGGAAAGATCTCCACCCACGTTAGATGCAACCGCGGCCTCCTCGGGCGTTTATCCTATTCCCGGGGGAATGGCAATTAGTGCTCGTGTTTGGCGCGCCGTAATAATAAATACCTTTTCTCCGGGATTCTCCTCCCGGCCGGCCCGTGAAAGGAGGAGGAACTCTGAATTCTTACGAGAAGGTGAACACACACTCGACGCCCATAATTCTCCGGACGGCCGAGGGTGAGTCAGAGGGAACGCGCCGTCGCCGCGCATCCCCCTTGTTCCTGTCTCCCGAGACCCGCGGGTTCCTTTCCCGATTTTACCTCGTCGTGAATTAGTTACGTGCACGCGACGCGAAACGTCGATGGCGATCCGTATCGCGACGCGCGATCGGATTTCATTGTCTCGCCACGGAGTGCCTCGAATCTAATTGAACGCGGCTCCGCAATGGCTCTCGATTTTCAAGGAGAGCCTTCGATTAAAGCGGAACGGAGCGTTAGCGGCAGTTGCCTTACATCCATCACGCTCCCGAGTAGCCCCCGGAGTCGCGCACCCTCCTCCACGTTCAAACAAATACGTTCCGATACGTGTAAACGTTGGCTGGATGTAAATTAACTCTTGAAATACAGATGCATATTACGATACGGCCTTGAGAGACGCTAATTCAGTCTGCATGCGGTATAACGATGCGGATTTAAAGCGTCTTAAAATGCCACCGTGCGTCGCTGTGTGTAATTGTGAAAAAATCGTTGCCTTTTATCATTGGGGAATAATTTAGAAGAGATGTACGTTAATTTTATAATACGTTTACGACGAGTGGAAAAGTTAGAACGCGAGAAGACAATTAGAAAGTAAAAGGAAATACAAGGAAAAGATAATACGGAATATTACACTAAGAAAAAGTTTCATCGGATGAGACAGTTAAATGGCGTTTTCGATGGGTAATTTTTCCGATTACGTTTTCCGATTAAATTATGGACACATCCGATGGAATTTATCCGATAAAATGCAGTTACCGATGAAAGTTCATTGAAAAAACCGATCGCATTTTTCATCGGATATATCCGTTTGTTATTGTGTAATTGGATTATCCGATGGTATTTAATCGGACATTTTTCTCAGCGATACATTTAAAATATAGACAACAACAAGTAAACAAAGAAGGCCAATTTTTACAAGCATAAAAGTTGGCAATGTAATATATAATTTTTTTTAAATCAAAAGTTGTCACAATGGAAATATAAGAAAGCGCTATCTTATATTTCAATTGTGACAACTTTTGATCTTTGAAAAATTATATATTACATTGTCAACTTTTATGCTCGTAAAAATTGGCCTCCTCTGTTGACATGTTGTTGTTAAATATAATACGAGCGGAATTATTATTTGTTAAAATATTGAATTTCCTGACGAAAAGAAGCGGCACCCTTGGGATGCACCTAGAAAAACCTTTGACGTGTAAACATATTTATTATGGTTAATCTTTTATTCTCGCGTAAAATATTTATCAAGTACGGACAGTCGCGTGCATGCGAGTGGCACGTGTGCGTTCAGTACGTTCAAGGAGACATTCGGACATTGAGCGGATATTGGGTGGCCCTTAAAGCTGCGTTTCCAAGACGCGCGAGAATATTGCGACGGCTAATGGGTATATCGTTAATAATTGTAATTATATCGAACACTTACCGATATTGCGGTAAGACCTCTCTTTGTGCGCCCTTAGGCGCCAGACAAACGACGGTTTACATTATTGCGGCTGCACGCGCATTAACAATCGCGATCACTGTGCTCCGATCGCGCTTATAATTTTATGCCCGACTTATAGCGAATTCGGTAGCTAGCACTAGTGGGCACCGAGCGCACACCAAGACTTGTTTATAGTCAATTCTTACACTGAGAAAAATATCCGATTAAATATAATCGGATAATCCAATTACGTAATACTCTCTAAAGTTTTTGGAGTGAAAATAGAACCATGGAGTGAAACGTTCACTCTATTGGAGCAAATCTTTACTCTATTAGAATGAATATTTACTCCAATAGAGCTAATATTTCACTCTATGGTTCTATTTTCACTCCAAAAACTTTAGAGAGTAGCAAAAGGATATATCCGATTAAATTGTATATCCGATGAAAAATGTGATCGGGTTTTTAATCGAATTTCATCGGTAACTGCATTTTATCGGATAGATTTCGTCGGATGTATCCACAATTTAATCGGAAAACGTAATCGGAGAAATGAACCATCGGACACGCAATTTAATTGGTTTATCCGATGAAACTTTTTCTCAGCGCATATTTGTCTTAAATACACGTTCAAAGAGTATTTAGCCAAAAAGTGATTTGTACGGATGCTGTACTGATCATTTCACTGGCTAAAATGTCTTTCAAGAGGCATTTTAAATTATCCTAAATATAAGAATTGACTGTAAACGAGTGTGCACTGAGTGTCCACTAGTGCAAGCAACCGAATTCGCTTTATAGACATCAATGTCGTTGGCACTGAGCTCGTGCCTTCCAGAGGGTAATTGCTTCGTAATCGTAATCGGTCAGACGCCGCTCTATCATGATTCGTGATTAATATGAAAAATGCTGTCTGGCTTTCCTCGAAATATTTAATAATTTTTAATTTAACTCCGCTTGGCGCTTCAGTTTCGATTTGCAAATTACGCGGAAAGAAATTATCCTCATTACAGCAAGTCCTCTCATCGCAGTGAGAGGATATAGACTCGGCCGCCAAAGAAATTTCTCCCCGCGCCTTTATCCGGCCGACATCAGAATTACGTTAACTACTCCTTGGAATTGCATGCGGCATGCATGCCGATCGGTCTTGGCGGGCGTTTTCTCGATAAACGACACGAATTTTCGTGGAAGAGGAAATTGCTCTCGTCGTCGGCCTGCGCGATGAAATTACGCACCCGCAAAGCCCGCTCGCAAAAGACGGCACTGTCTCGAGGGTTTTTCGGGGTGGCATGACGTGGTGCGCTGCCGCCTCCACCCTCTCGTTCGTCCCTTTAGGTGTATACCCTTCACGCACACCCGCGCGCTCACGAACAACGAAACGAAACGCGGCGGCCGCTCGCCACTATATGTGCCCTTCTCACATCACGCTTCCGAAGTCCTCCCTGACCCTTAAGTCGACCTCCCCCCCCCTTCCCCCCTCCCCCCTGTATCTCCGTCATTGTTCTTGGACGATTTGCGCCCGCGGGCGAGATCAGCTGTATCATCAATGCGTATCTCCCGTTTAGAGATACATGAAGAAGCAGTTTTGCAATGTCCCCTCCGAGGGAAACTGGATACATGTATCATAATCCGAGATGTAGGTATGTAGATATGCGCAATAAGAGGAAGCAAAAAGAACAAGATACTCATGTACATTATACTTTCCAAAATATTATACCAATTACCCGAGTCGAAATTCAGGCTCTATGTTGAACCTTTAATTCTATTATATAGCAGGACCTAAGACAGTAAAAGAGGTCGAACTGCAAGTGCAAAATTTACTCCGAGATTTACTCCTACTTTAAAACTGACAGTGTCTGAAATTTCTACTTTCGCCAATTTAGCACTAAAGTAGGTCCTTTCAAGTAGGAGCTAAAGGAAATTTTTAGAATTAAAGATTCAAGGGAGGAGTAAAACATATAACGTCATCAAAGTGGGTTATTGCTGGTCTATGTAGGTGTACAGATCAGCTAAGTAGGTGTAAATTATCCTTAAAAGTGTGAAAATAGTAGGCAAAATTTCGACTCGGGTAATTTATTCACTTATCCCGTTTTTCACGAGTCGATAATTCGGAGAGGGAGAGCACTGCATTTTCGCGCCTTTGTGTTTTTATCGCGTTCAAATGAACGAGCCTAATTGAAATTTTCGTAACGTCAGTTCGTCGTCCGACACAAATGAGGTGTAATATATTGAAAGTTTGCAATGTTCCCTCCGAGGGAAACTGGATACATGTATCATAATCCGAGATGTAGGTATGTGCAATAAGAGTCATAAAAAAGAAGATACTCGTGTACACGCACCGGCATAAATGCTGTCCCTATCCTTGTGAGGTGCACGCACACAACTACAGGGACTCTAGTTGTGTGCGTGCACCTCACAAGGATAGGGACAGCATTTATGCCGGTGCGTGTACATTATACTTTCTAAAATATTATACCAATTAATTTATTCACTTATCTCGTTCTCCAATAGAGTCGACAATTCGGAGAGGGAGAGCACTGCATTTTCGTGCCTTTGTGTTTTTAATGCGTTCAAATGGACGATTCTAATTGGAATTCTCGTAACGTCAGTTCGTCGTCCGACGCAAATGAGGTGCAATATCGAAAGTTTGACAGATTTTAATGGCAGCGCGCGGCTCGGCGTGCCCGATTCCACATTTAGCGGCCTTGATTTGCCTTGGCTTTGATTCACTCGTACGATTTAATTCGAAGAAATGAGTAGTTTAAAATAGTACGCCCGGTATATTTGGACACTGCCATGTGTTCAGGGAAGTAAGCCGCTAGACGGAACTACCCTATTCAACTCGAGATAGTGAACTTTTTACTTCTGCCATTTTTACGGGCGAGAAAGTTCGTACGCTTATATATTTTTTCAATTTCGCATATAAATACAAAATACGGAAAACTCTTTCGTGAATCGCCCGTTATAAATGTACCGCACGTATTTCTTTCCACGTATTCTACGAAGATAAAGAAAAGACTTGTGTTAATCAATGTAATAATTATGACACGGCCGGAATGTGCAGCGGTCAGTCGAATTCATGTCTCTCCGTGCTTTCTCACATTATATAACGTAATCAAAGAAAATCGTACGATGCCCGTCTCGGTAGGCCGCACGTTGATCCAGCTCTCGGATGTTCCAGCTCTGATTACTGTCGAGATAGCATAAATTCTAGTTGCCTTATCCTTAGTGACCCGTCAGCGAAACTGAAGCTGAGCAATGTCCCAGTTGAAATATGAATTAAGTTGCCAGTTCATGGCGATTGAAGAAGCACGGAATAATTTACTGACTTTAATCTTTGAGATCTCAGCATTTATTTAAGGCGGCAAGAGAGAAAGAGAGGCACATTTCAACGTACTTTCGCTATTTTCCCGAGATATTTAACGAAAAAGTTTCGTCCGATGAAAAGACTGGGCGAGAAGTGCTTATCAAAATTCAACGGCGCAGCGCGGAGCAGTGTAGAAACTTTCGTACAACTTTTCCCATTATCTCACGATAGTGTTTACAGTTTTCCACCGTGGCTCGCACTACAGTTTAAAAAGACTGCGCCGCTCCTGCAAAGAGAGCATCGTTGTACGTCAAAAGAGCATGCACTCTACATCGAGAAGGGATGGAGTTTCCTTTATTCACATTCAATGCAGCTTCTCCCCCCAAAGTGTTTGAAGAAATGCAGGTCAACCCCTTCCTAATTCAAACGGTGTGACCCAAATTCAAAGTATAATACCCGACGCGTCCTAAAATGTATCTGAGACGAGTAAATCTAAAAATGCTACATTTCAGAATAATGAAAAGGATATTTAATTATTCCACGGCGCACGGTGAAGAATAAAAAAGAAACGCTTTCTCATCAGTCCTATCATCCTTGGCGCTATTTAAATTCAACGGCCAGCTCACGAATTTGTATACTAATCGGCCAAAAGCATCTTCGTTTCATTCGGATTCGAGAGAATTGCACTCGAACGAAATTGCACAGAATATTATATCGTAATTGGAAAAATCAAAAGCGTAGGAGATTGCAAGGACAATGACGAACAAAATAGACGGATAGAGAAACGAGACAAAGAGGGCGAAACACCTGCGAATACGTGCCTATAGGAAGCGCCGTTGTGCGATATCGAAAAAAAAAAATGAGAAAAATGGAAATGGTACAATGGCGTGTTCGTGCGCTCGGTATATGACAGCTGCTGTCACGGGTAGTGCTCCGACCATGTGCTCGGTGCACGCCGAGCATTCCCTATATTCTCCCTCGACGCATTGCGAGAGCACAGTGCGCCTCGGCTATGATGAAAAATCGCGATGGGATTGAGTATTTGAATGCAGTTATCGTATTGTCGTGCTTGTAATTCTCTGCATTAAAGTGCTTAACAAATTCTCGATCAAACGAAAAGGAAGCCTCAAATCCGTCGAATGTTGTTAGCGTCGTCGATGAGAACAATCGTGTCGTACGAAATAAATTTTTTACGTACCCGAGTCGAAATTTTGCTACTATTTTGACACTTTTGAGGATAATTTACACCTACTTAGCTGATCTATGCACCACATAGACAAAGCAATAACCTGCTTTGATGACATTATATAATATTTTTTACTCCTCCCTTGAATCTTTAATTCTAAAAATTTCCTTTAGCTCCCACTTGAAAGGACCTACTTTAGTGCTAAATTGGCGAAAGTAGAAATTTCCGACACTGTCAGTTTTAAAGTAGGAGTAAATTTTGCACTTGCAGTTCGACCTCTTTCACCTGTCTTAGGTCCTACTATATAATAGAATTAAGGGGATGCTGGAGTGATTCTGCACTTTCGCACCTTTTGCACTTAAAACTGTCTGTTTCGTGGAAAGATTTGTGTAATACACAAATTAAATGGCACGTGTACAGATGATCGAAAGCAGCTTGCTATTCCGGCTAAATTAAACAACAATATGACATCACTGAAACTAAGTTTGTAAGTCTGATAAAAAATAATAGTGAGCAACACATACATACAGTACATGTAGTATGTGTGTTGCTCACTATTATTTTTTATTAAACTTACAAACTTAGTTTCAGTGATGCCATATTGTTCTTTCATTTGGCCGGAATAGCAAGCTGCTTTCGATCTGTACACGTAAGCCATTTAATTTGTATATTACACAAATGTTTCCGTGAACTGACAGTTTTTAGGTTAGAAAGGTGCAAAAGTGCAGAATCACTCCAGTATCCCCTTAAAGGTTCAACATAGGACCAAAATTTCGACTTGGGAAGCAAAAACAAATATAAGACAATTTCCCGTTGAAATTCGGAAACAGCCACGTGCCAGCGACGGGTTTTTTGGCGATGACGTGTGGTTTATCGTGAAGTGCACAGTAATTTATCGCGATTTAGAAATAAAATGTTTACTCGACTGTTACAATTGCCCTATAAATATTTATAAAAATATTTCTAAACGACTTGCTTGCCGCAAAAAGAAGTAGTTTCCGCGAAATATTGAAATTACGAAGTCGCGGTCGATCGTTAATATTTCCTCGAGACTGCCATAACTAGCCGCGGGCACTTACCCAGACTCTCCCGGTCTCGTTTCGAGAGTAACAGATCAAAGTTTCATCCCGATCGCGTCGTAAGTAGGTTGGCGATTCGACTGAAGAGCCGCGGGTCGATTCCAGCGCAACTCGCGCGGCCAGATAGGATCTCAATTCCATAATTGCAACGGAGGCCTCCTCGCCGCCACCCACAGACCGATAGCGCCCGCACCCCCTAGCTACGCAGGGCGAGCAGTGTTAGAAACGTGGAACTGCTCGCAGTTAACGCCTGGTGTTGCAATCTCGACTGAAACTGGTAAACAGCGCATCGACGTTCTTCGATCGATCATCGACTTTAGCGCGTTGTTCGTTTCATTAGGCGACGATTCTACTGATTGTTTATTGAACGTTCTGTGAATTTGTGGAGCTTCGTGCTTCCTCGAACCTTTAAGTTCGTGAAAATTAAGACTTTTTTCTGCATTTCATATTCGTATTCTCCGTGTCGTGTTCATACATTCGAGAAGTGTTTCAATTATGATTTTTCTCCGCGCAATAAAGAAATCGTTTCTGGCATCGTAAAGTTAGCGATGATTGCTACGTGTATCCGATATCAGCAATCTCGGTGCGGTTGTAAATAGCGTATCGATACTCTCCGATCGATGCCAGCTTTAGCGCGTTGTTTGTTTTATTAGGTTCCGTAAAGGCTCTATCGATTGTTAAATTATTGTGTGGTGTCCTTGAATACTACGAGCCTTTAGCCATCTGAATCTTCAACTCTGTAGTTACTGGGATGACTTTAGGTCTTCAATTGTAAATTAGGATTCTTCGGAGAACTGCTTAGAGAACTCAATGAAAGCCTCTCACAATCAGTATATCATAGGTGCGTTGCTTCGCACAAAAGTATACAAAATTGCTATAATTACAGTAGTAATCGAGACGTCCGTGTGATAAGTCGAACTGTTCGCCAGGTCTTTAGGGCTCGCGAATCTTTATGTTATTCATGATTCTAGATTACAGCTTATTTGTTACTTTTAGCGCTATTTGTCCCGATGAAAAATCTCCCTGACTTGCATTTCTGTGCACGTGTGTGCCAGGCAAATGATATAAATTTACATTTCCTACCATCGGAAACAACTCGGTTATGCTCGATCTCATCGACAGATATAGAAATAGGTTTGGGCCTGTTACTATAGTCGCGTATCCAGTTGCAGGGGTGGTCGTGGTTCTAGATAGCTATGCTACTGTGGCCTTGCTGGAGTCGCTCGTGTCGGTAATGGTGGGGTTGCTGATGGTAATGCGTATATAGCTGTAGTGGAGAGAGAGAGAGGGGGGGGGGAGGGAGAGGGAGAGAGAGAGAGAGAAAGAGAGCTTTGACTGGTCGCTCGGGAGGGTTGCATAATGCAGCGAGCGTCGAGCTGGCAGGGCGTTGACTTTATGCAGCATTACGTTTCTTTACCCTTTGGCTTTCTCCCTCTCCACCCTCGCCGCCGTTATCAGCTACGCTGCTCTTGTTTGTCTAGTTTTAATGCACGCGATAATTTACTCGCACGATCGCGCGGAATGTGTCCGAAATCGTTTTCATCGGGACAATAAAATTTCCGTTCTGCTAGAAACCCCATTGGTCTATAAATGAATCGGTTAATAAATGATGAGGGAGGAATTCCAGCTCAAGGTATTACTTCAAAGTAAATTTTACTTTTGAATATGTAGCAACATTAATGGCACTTATCCGTTAGAAAATGTAGTTTTTTTTGTCATAAGTACATTGGATCGATAATTATAATAAGCGCGAGTCATTAATTCTCCAAATAATTATAAATGCAGGAACAGTATGAGTCTGTTTTTCATTTATATTACCAGCTATCCAGAACGCAAGGGCATGCATTATGCAGACGCTATACTGACGCAATTTTCTCCAGCAGTGGTAACAGTTATCGTTTATCATTATCGATCCTCCGCGTACAGTTTTTGTTTAGCGAAAAGTCGGTTACGTAACGGGAGGAATGTCCTAAGACTTGACTTCGCCATGCATGCAATTGCATACAGTCCTTAATCTCCCTTTCTATCCACCCCACTCATATTATCATTTTTATCGTCCCCGTTTACCGCTTACCGGAGATAAATGATCGTGAATTATTCCGAGTGGCGAAGTACGCGTTGGAAACGGGTGAAGATAAAACTAGCCTCGACAAGTGTTTTCGGGAAACGGAATAATTACGGACTTTATTAGAAAGAGGAGATTAGATAGGCGTTATCAGGTGGTCAATTCTGTATCTTACACTACAGTGAAAATGCTAAAAGTGAGTAGCCTTGTTTCTTTCTAACTGTCCTCTTAAAAGGAGACAAAGCCGCTCACTTTTGGCATTTTCACCATGTTGCAAGATGCAGAACTGACCCCAAGATCTGGAAAAGACTGGAAACATTATTTACACACTTTATCACAGTTACTTATCATTCTACAATACGTTGAATCAGTCTTGATCGCCAAGATATATGCGACGAATCGTAACTCGAATAGGAAATATTGTTGCTCCCAAGAATTCATCGAGATGGCAATATCAGGTGGTCAATTCTGCATCTTACACTATAGTGAAAATGCTAAAAGTGAGTAGCCTTGTTTCTTTCTAACTGTCCCTTTAAAAGGAGACAAAGCCGGCCACTTTTATGTGGCCGGCTTTGACAAATTTTTTTTGCATCTAATAAAAGCTTCCTCCAATTCATCGCTCCACTTGATAGGTGCCTTTTTTTTTGTTTTTGGGCCACTAAGTAAGCCATTTAATTTTGCTTGATCCTTAGCGGCTTCTGGAATAAATCTTCGATAAAAATTTATTGTTCCAAGGAATTGTCGTAGTTGCTGTACATTGTCAGGCCTTGGAAAATTTTTAATTGCTTCGATCCTTTCTGGAGGTGGTTGAGTTCCCTTTTCTGATACTTTGTATCCAAGAAAAGATACTTCACATACTCCAAATTTCCAATTTGCACGCTTTTAAAGTTAATTTACAGCATTCAACGACATAAATTTTGAAATCTGTTAAAGGTATTGCACATTTAATGAATCGATTGAATCTCCCAAAAAAACTTTGCCTTTTTAAATTCGTATAGTGAATTGATCTTGGTATTGTTACTATTTTTTCGCAAGCTTTGCATTTCTTTTTTAATTCGTTACTCGTATCGTAAAATTTGAGAAAAATGTTCCATGAAATTCTAACCTTTTCGTTTATTACCTTTTTAGGGTGATTAAGGTTGAAGTGACTATGACAGAATAGAAACAAAATTATTTTGTCAACTACTGATTAATATTTAAAATATTTTTGGGATATGTGAG
>NW_011967136.1:700228-728061 GCF_000949405.1 Vollenhovia emeryi
GTACTTACCAACATTGTAATAAATGTCGATTTAAAGTGCTTGTACAAAAAGCGAATGACTGGATAATTCGTTTGCAACCCTTACACTCATAAATATATTCTTCTTCACAGTTGTACATTTTTCGTACAAGTTGTGAATTTAAAGTTGTTACTTTATATTTGTCTGCATGTTGCAATTTTAAATGAGTAACTAAATCTTGTACTTTGTTTGATTCCCAATTAAATGTGATTTTGCAATGTTTACACGTCGGTGTTGGCTGTGATACTTCATAATTATCCAGAATATGATATCTTTCTGGATGTGTATCTAATTCTCCCTAATAGCACAGAAATATTTTAAAAGGTTAAATATTTTTAAAATCTTTTTAAAATAGAGTATAGGAAATTAAGGCCAATGTGTTTACGATGTTTGATTACTGAAATACAACATAGCAGCATTTAAAAGAAATCGATGTAATATAACATCGTTCCTTACCGATACAAATAAGACAATGTACATTTACTTACAGTTAATCGAAAAAGATCGCTTTTAAGTTTTATAAACTAGATTTCTCGGTGCTATTGTTTTTATTAGATAATTGGTCTTGGCAAGATGCTGATGTCTAAAAGAATCGTCAAGCGTATTGTTATCTTTTCACCATGCTGCAAGATGCAGAATTGACCCCAAGATCTGGAAAAGACTGGAAACATTATTTACACACTTTGTCACGGTAACTTATCATTCCAGTCAGAATACGTAATTGAATCAGTCTTGAACGCCGAGATATGCGCGACGAATCGTAACTGGAATGGGAAATATCCCCTGTTACTCCCGAGAATTCATCGAGATGGCAATATCGCTTCCATTCTCTCGCAACATTGCTTCCAGGAATGAATCGCCGCGATTAATCGCGATCGCTAGAAACTTTGGCATACGCGACGCGCTCCGAGGCTCGTGCCCCCCTGCGAACGACCGTAACCCTTTCTCGAGCCGCCACCAGTCGGGCTCTAATCGAGCGGTCGAAAGTCGCCGGGGCGAACAAAGGGCCCGCGGCCAAGCGATCGCCGATAATCCTAATTGCACAATCGCGCTACCTTTTCGCACCCCTTCTCTGTCGGCGCGGTATGACGTTTATCGGCGTGCCCGCTCCTCGTTTATTAATTTAATTGCTCGCGTCATGTCACGCGGCTTCTCGACCGCGCCGAATTCCTTCGCCGATCCGCGCCCCTCCTCCCACTCTCTCCTTCTCTCTCTCATATCTTTTCGGATGTTCTCACGACTCGATACGAAACGTGACATCATCCGCGCGGAATTCAGACGAGTGAGACGTGCTTTGATTTACCGCCAACTGACGACGGCACGGCCGTTCGATTGCCCGTCAAAGACCGGCCCGGCCCTCGGGCCAATATTACCGCCATTTAAGAGCATTTGCCGGCCGGCAACCTCTACACGGAATTCCTTTGAAATCAATAAGTAATATGACATCCAAGGAGGACACCGAGCTCGATTGTCTCCTTGAACATTTATCCTGCTCGTTCGACCCCGAGTTTTCGCTCTGATTGTTCCTAATGGCCCCACCGGTTCGACCATTTGGCCGGGTCTGTTCCTTTGGGGGAATTCTTGGAATTGCAGATTAACCCCTGGGAATGCTTTCCGTTACATGCATTATTCGGAAAGATACTTTCCGTCGTGATTGTTTTCACGGGAAGCGATGGCTGCGTGTGCGTGTGAGGAAACTTAAAAATGTATTCTTCGTTTATTACGTTTTCAGAGAGAAATGGTACATTCTTACATACTCCGATATAAACGTGATTGTGACGAGAGCCACGTGTCCAGTAGAATCAATTGCGAATCGGCAATTTTTCATCGTCGATCCCTGCCGTGTTACTTCACCGCACACGTGACTTCAGTATCTATCATGCGCAAAGCACACGAGTATCGAGAAAAGCCTCCGTCCTCAACGAGGCGAGCGAAACGTATCGACCTCTCGTCTTTAGCCGGCGCTAAAGGGCCCGCGTCTTATCCCAATTTCTCATTCCGTTCCGTCCTCTCTTTCTCTCTCTCTCTCGCCCTCCCTCTTCTTCCCGGCCGAGCGCGGCGCATCGCATGCACGTGCAAGTCCGCGCTATTTGCACAACGTCGAATACGAGAGGAGTGTACACACGAGGGAGAGAGCTACGTATCACATACGCGAACTCGTGTGACCTCCTGCCCCCGGCCTAACACCCCCTGCCCGTCGACCGACCACCCTTCGCCATCCCCTCGAAGCATCCGCCCCACGGCGCTCCTCGCCCCCCTCTCGCCACCTCCCAGCACCCTCCACCACCCCAGGCTTTTCCTCGGAGGTTCATCGATCGCCCCCAATCACCCGCACCTGCCATCTTGCCTCTCCATCCCCTTGAAAACCTCCGAAAGCTCCGATATCTCTTTGGCCCGTCTCTTTCTCCCCTCGCTTCTCTCGCTTCGTCTTCATTCGCGGCTTTTCGGCTCGCTTCCTGCGCGCGCGATAAAGCTCTTCGCGCGAGGCCCCCTCTTTGAGCCGGCCTTCCATCGAAATTAACTTCTGCGATCTCGGGATGACACTCGATGTCGCTCCCTCGCCTCTCTCCTCCTCCTCCTTTGATCTTCGCCGCCGCCGTCGCCGCCGCCGCCGCGCGTTTCCCTCGGCGCACGTTTCCGCCTCTTTACACACGATCGTGCTGAAAGGGGATACCGATTGCTCTCTGGTGTCTTCATTTTCGCTTTCTTTCCGGCACGAGGCTTTTATCGGGGCGATAGGAATTTTCGCAGCTTTTCGTCTCGGCCCCGGCATCTTTTCGGGCGCGTCGTGCCTGGTACGGGATCGTCCAGTTTCCATTCAAATTCATTTTCGTCTCGAGTCGCTCTCTTCGCGTTGCCACCGTCGCTGCTCTCAAAGACGGCGCTTCATCTCTTTCTTTTATTTTCGCCTTTCAAGCCCATCCTCTTGAGACACGGCATACAAAGCTGCACGAGTTGTTGATGTTAAGATAACGCCCTTTCACTTGAAACATGGCACCATTGATCTGATACACTGTTCTGTTCTTTAAGAATGGCGCTTCCAATAACTTTTCTAGTTAATTGATCGAATGTTTCCTCGGCCACGTCCGTATTGGACCTCGTTAAACCTCAGAGCTTTGCCGTAATTCTTCCCGCTCTGTAATTAACTCGCGGACGACACCCCGGGTCCTGCTTGTTTCTGTCAATTCTTTCGATTCTCGCCCCGTCACTTCGAACATCTCCAGCAAGATCTCGACCCCGCGGAGTCCTTCCAATTTTCATCGAAATTGCATTTAGGCACGCGCGTCCCGTTACCTCCGCCCCTCTTCTCCCTCGATCTCATTACTCTACTGCCGAAGTGTTCCTTCGTCGACTTTCCTCAATCCCGTTAAGCTCCATCCGACGATAATCCCGTGAGGCCACCCCAATTAGATTTACCGATGCACTTCTTTCTGCGAGCGGTCGCCTCCAGGCTTTCTCGTCCGTGGGCTACTTTCCGATTCCCTCGAATTTCCCGGGGATATTAATTTCCGCTCGGCCGCTTGGAAGCCGTCCAGGACGATGATGAAAGAAAAGGAATTGGGTTGGAATGGAGCAAGCCGGCACGGCGCACCGGGCCACGCCGAGTCCGAGCGCTCTCTAGAGAGTTCTACGTGGCGGGTCGTGAATTTTCAGAGGTCTCGCTACGGCCCTGACCTTTCCAAATGCGCCTAGACCTCGTACGTATGTGCATGCTATGAATATGTAACGACGAGGGCCGCTCGCGCGATACGCGAGACCTCAGGCTTTGACTTCCGCGTCCGCAAAGTGCGATGGTAATTGCTTAATTGAATGCTGCAGTGAATAACATTAGAGAGCGTAACGGGGCGAGATGCCAGGCCCAGCCCGAAGTACGCGGGGCGCAGATTTCAGTCTTTGCTACGATTTGAGATAGTTTGCCCGCTTGAACTGGAGATACACCGTACACGAAGTCCAGATCAATATAGAGCGTCAGTAGCCAAGGATGAGATTTGCAAGAGACACTCGGCTCCTGATTCTGATCGCTGTGTTGCTGTAAGGAACGCTTGTGCACACGCATAGCATTCGATCTCCGGCACTTTATTTTTACTTTCCATCGCGTTATTAATATTACCGTTATATAATCAGCCCCGTATAGATGTAATCGACGCAACTGAAATCTTGCGAGACTGCTCCGACTCGGTGGGCCCGAAATGTAAAAGAGAAGCGTGCAGAAATAGTTGACTGTCTTCTTCGGGGACACGGGACAATTTTTCCACTCAAGGCTGACGGCTTTAAGACCCCGCGTATCGCCGTATCGCAGTTCTCGCCTTCGCCTAATTTTCATTTCAGGGCGCTCCTGACATTTTACTCGCGTCTTAATTATGCGGAATATGAGAGTAGCGCGGAGCGAGAAGCGTTCAGTCCGCGGCCCCGACGTCATACACTATACATGGCCCGGATACGGCGCACGCAATTTTCTAGGTCGGCACGGCGGCAGGGAAGGTCAGGATTGGTTCAAGTCCAAGCCTTCTCGAAGTGCTCGTCGTGTTCTCATCGCCGCCGCCGCCGCCGCCGCCGCCGCCGCCGCCGCCGCCGCCGTCGCCGTCGCCGCCGCCGCCGTCGTCGTCGTCGTAGTCGTCGTTGCCGTCGTCGTCGTCGTCGTTGTCGTCGTCGCGCGACGTGAACGCGCGCCGCAGCGTCGACGGCAGTAGATCTATAATTAGCAGAATATCCGTGCAGCGACGCGGCATGACGGCGCGAGACGCGGGACCGAAGGGTATCGAGGTATCGCGCCTTCATCGGGTTCTACGGGGAATCGAGATTCGACGATGACGCGAGACACGTTAGACATACATTCGCCTATTCTTCGGTGAAATGCATGCAGAAAGTTAATTTACATGAACTTACTTAAAATGATATAATCGCACATCCCCTAATATAAGATACCGCTCATATGTACACTGAGAAAAATGTCCGATTAAATATAATCCAATTACATAATAACCATCGGATATATCCAATTAAATTGCATATCCGATGAAAAATTGTGATCGGGTTTTCAATCAAATTTCATCGGTACACTGAGAAAATTTTCCATCGGATAAACCAGTTAAGTAGTGTTTTCGACGGTCAATTTTTCCGATTACCTTTTCCGATTAAATTATGGATACATCCGATGAAAGTTATTCGATAAAATGCAGTTACCGATGAAATTTGATCGATAAACCGATCATATTTTCATTGGACATACAATTTAATCGGACATATCCGTTTGTTATTATGTCATTATATTTAATCGGATATTTTTCTCAGTATAACTGCATTTTATCGAATAAATTCCATCGGATGTATCCATAATTTAATCGGAAAAATTGACCATCGGGAACACTATTTAATTGG
This sequence comes from Vollenhovia emeryi, assembly GCF_000949405.1. Taxonomy (NCBI): domain Eukaryota; kingdom Metazoa; phylum Arthropoda; class Insecta; order Hymenoptera; family Formicidae; genus Vollenhovia; species Vollenhovia emeryi. Next base: position 705,626 of record NW_011967136.1, read on the forward strand.
TTTGTTCGATGAATATTTTTCTCAGTGTACACCCATTTGCGCGAGAAATCCTTCGTCTGAGAGAAATTGATTAGATTCTAAAACTGAGAGTCTTTCCCTCGCCAGCGATTAATTGAAGTAAAAACGTAATGGGAAAAATTATTCGACGTATCCGGCAATACTTTATTAAAGGAATTGCACGACGTTTCGACCGAGAATTCCGGTCCTTTGCAAGTGAAAAGCGTCTTGATTACATTCTATAGTCAGGCAAGTACCAACCAGTCGGAATCTGAAGAATGTTTGTCAAGAAGTACAAGGAAAAATGCAAAAATTCCATTTTTCGGGTAACATCGATCGCACTAAACTCAGACTAGACGATCGTCTGTTTACGCCAACGGTCAGTGTCACGATTTTAATCATTAGATTCTATTTGATATCCGAAAATTAGCGAGGCACTTGATGTACATAATTATTTAGAAAGTAGTGCGACTGTAAGATACAAAAATTCTGAATAAAATATTGAAAAATTTCTTTGGGGTAGTACATGGGGGTGAATTGTTACACAAACAATATATGTCATAGTACAAGGCAAGAGCTACATTTTGGTTTTTCGTTCACCAAAATCGGTCGAGTGGCTTCCGAGATATTTAAATATTGCGATTTTCCGTTGTTAGCTTTTATCGCCCGAGCCGGTGGGAGTTGAGGGTTGAAGCGTGAGCTGAGTTGCCCTCGTACCTATAGGTAACTCCCTCGTGAATATTGTTAAAATCCGAGTAGGGGCCAATCTCCAATATTTATCCTGCTAGGGCCTTTAAAAATTAAAATTATTTAGACACTAACGTCCCGGCTTGGCTCTTATATCCTTTATTCCTTCGAATTGTGATTTCACGTCGGAGCCTTATCAATTTTGGTGCATGATATCACTCCGCCTACCTTTCAATATTTATTTTCTGTATTGATTAACTACTCGCTAAAAGTCAATCAATGCATTATCACGGAAAACAGTTATAGGTATAGCCCTGGATTATTTAGCGGCTGTGAATCAGTGAATATTTACTGTTCTCAGCGAGGGCACGAACATAAATAGTTCACCCAATTGTATTTGCTATGGATTTTAATTTTAAGCATTGAACTAAATAGCCAGATTATTAAGACAATTATCTTGTGCCTTTTCATTCGTTAACACTGATGTCGTTTCAACGATTTTATTTCAATTACACTGATCTTGTTGACGCAACATCATTGCTTTTCCGCGCAGGGATGTGAATAATTGCCGCACGCACATAATAGCGAAGTCATGTCGACCCTCTTGTGGGAATCCGCGAGACGCGGCTTTAATCCCGAAGATACACCGATCTTTGCCGTTTCCTTCACCGCACTTGACGACGGATGTTTCCAGTCAAGCTCGTGCATGGAATTCATAAATATTTGGTTAGTCATTTGCTCGTGTTGCATCGCAACGAGAATGACAGCACATCTTTAAAAGACTCCCGTGGTTTATTGACACTAGGTTGATTCTACTCTCGTTGACACGCGCTGTCTCGCGCCGCTTCCGCTTCCTCCTCATCCTCCTCTTCGCGTCATCTTAGCGATGAGAGTCTGCAAGTGGCTAGGTCGCTCGAACAGAAAAAAAAGAGAAAAGAAACCGGCTCTCTTTGCAGCGGCTGTCAGCCGACAAACGAGTATGAAGAGACGTTCGAATTAGTTTTCAAATGCCAACTACCTTGGACTTCATTTCACTTATTGCATATAGCGCTGTACGCATTATCATTTGTATAAAATGAGGAAAAAAAATATAGAAGACTATCCGATTGTTTCTCGAGCCTGCCGGCCCGATGCGGTCGATCGATCGCGCGTTGTGTCTCGCTCGAGGAACCAGGTCGCTTCGTGCACGAGACATTGTCGAAGGAAGCCCGGAATTTGAAGCCAGCTGGAACCTTTCGATCCGATTGCGGACCCGACGAAACTGTCACTTAAATGACGGCTATATCCGCGCGCGATTGATATCAGTCACGCAAGAACCGGTGGAGCGCAATCAAAGAGTTAACCGGCAAATAAGAGAGAACGGACGAGCGAGGAAGGAAGGAAGAATAGGAGCGAAGGGCCAAAAATAGGCCTAGACGTTTCGTATTTCCCTTTTCCGTCCCGCTCGATTTCTCCATCTCTCTCGAATATTTCTGCGTCGCGCGACCGTCCACGCGATAAGAGCCGCTCTGATCTCCCGGAGCCGAGAGAGATCTGAGATAAATGACCGGCCCTGAAGCCCCCAGTATGACGAAAAGGAAGGACTTCACGCCGTGGCGCCGAGCAGCCACGGCTCTCGAGAAAGCGCCGCTTTCGCGCGCGCGCGCAAAATATTTGCGCCTTTCTCAACAAACAACGTATAGCTATCCGTAACATTTATTTCGAACGTTATTTCCAAGCGGACGGGAGGGACAAACACGACGAGCCTGGCACGTCCGAGCGGAAGAGAGACCAGGGCCTATATTCCGTACACGATTACCGACGACCATCGATACGTTAACGACGTTTGCGCAGCTTTTCTATCATGTAGAAAAAGCTGCGCAAACGTCGTTAACGTATCGATGGTCGTCGGTAATAGTGTACGGAATATAGGCCCAGGGGGGGTAGAAAGAGTCGGTTTCGCTAAAACTTGACGTCGATAAACTTTCTGGACCACGTCGCCAGTGCGCGACGTGAATAATGCGAGCGCGAGGTGTAGAGGGTGGTCAGTGCGAACGCGCCTTTTAAACCCGCGAGGCGACGTGCGAGGCAGCTCCTTTAAATATGAAATACGAAACTACGGGCGCGCTCGCCGGAAATTTCGGTCGTAACCCAGAAACATCGTAACATTCTACCGGCGACGATGCGTGAGTAACGCGCGCCGCGAGTAATAACGTCGACCGGGCCGCGACGGGGAACCGCGCCGTTGCGCGACCACCTAGTGCAGGATATTTAAAGGATCGGATCCCGCGGATCAACGCCCACGGCACGCCGGGGAATGTCACGCAGGACTAACGAACGCCCGGCATTGTGTGTCATTCGCTTCGCGCGCGCGGATCGGATGGATTTTGCGAAACTGACCGCCGACAATATCCCACCCGAGGGGTCTTTTCCGCGCGGTTCTCACGACGAGCGTAAATCGTCGCTTTATATCCTGAAATTTATGCCGCGCTGATGTACGAAATGAATCCTTTATTCCCGCGCGCGGAATAAGAAATGCCGATTCTTCGGCGCACGGTGATCTTGCGCGGCGTTATATGAATATTGCGAGAACAAAGAAAACAATTGCGTCACGCGGTGGAGAACAGTCGGGCACCTGGTACGCGCCGCCGGCCATTACCTTGTCAGAAATATTTCTCATAGAACGAGGACAATAAGATCTTATTAACGCATAAATTCCTCGTGTTATTTCGCGCGTTCAACGGAGAGCGAAAATGTCCTATCGATGGCAAAATCTGTCATACTTATAATAAAAAGTATATATAAAACTCAAGAAAAGTTCGACACTATTGGTTTTTCACAATGAAAGCGCAAACAAATGATCTTACAACTGCAGTAACAATTTTCTAGATACGAGAAAACAACGGAGCTGTATAAGTGAATAGCCAATAATGCGAAATCGCATATGTTTTGCATTTAATCAATTTAAATAACAGGATTTCTGGCTGAACTGTTAGCAAACGTCAGGAAGAGACACCCATAGAAAAAATTTCCGGATCCAATGCTGTTACACTCGAATGTATCGTAAAATAGGATCGATGTAGCGCCATTCATATTTATTATACAGAAAGGAATATTTTAATTTCAAACGAAAAATTCTAAAATCTAGAATAAAAGGTATCCAACCTCCTGCGTTGTAAGATGGAGGGACAATTTATTCTAAACGCAAGAATGTATAAACTTACGTTTATATAAGTTACTCTTGTCTCAATCTAGCAAGTCGATCTTTTCTAATTCGGTAGAGGAGAATAAGAGTTATTTATTTTATTTTGATATTGTCTTAGTTTTGTACTAAATGAGGTCGTGAGAAATATAAATGCGTCAAGGATATGTTTTGTCTCGGTAACAGAAATCTTTTCTGTGATGCCCAAACAGTTATATTCCTCAAGGTCTGCGTCCACGATGCTAGAATTTGGTCCAAGTTCTAGCATCGTGGACGCAGGCCTTTACACAGATTGTTCTAACTGCGGTACTGAAATTCATTCTTATCCAACGTAACTGATTTATATTTAGTCACGAAAGCCAAACCCTCCATAAGGTGCTGCTAGAATATCGCTGCTGTATAAATGTTGCAGGCCGCGAGCAATTTTCTAACGGATACACAAAATAGCGATAAATTTCGATTGCGACACCTAGAAATCTATCCGCGTCAGTAAGATATCGTCTCGCGCGGGGAATCCAAAACTGGGACGGTTCGATATCGCGGCAGGACATGACAGCAAAATTAACGTTCGCCGTTGAAATTATCTCGCGAGGGTTCTTTTAATTCCGCACTCACGATCCTTTCACGTTGGTTATCGGATGAACGGTGATAACGTAGGAGTGTCGGTCTCGCGCGAGGGCGCATCGAGGGTAACGCGGATCGGCGCGATAATTCGCGCGCGCTCGCGCGCGTACGTGCGTGCGTGTGCTCGGGCGCCGTCGCCTATAGTGGTCCATCAATTTCGCGGATCCGGACGTTTACGAGGCGATCGTAAAACGGACTCGTAATAGGCGCGCACAACTGTGCAGACCGTCGCCGTCGCCGCCGCCGCCGCCTTGTCGTCGTCGTCGTCGTCGTCGTGACCGCCGGGTGGCCGGCCGGTCGGGAAATTCGATCGAGCGCAAAGGGTTTTACGTAAGTCGAGGTCCTTCGATCGGCGATGTTTCCGCTCCTGCCGTAGGCATTCAGGCGGGGTCCTAGCAGCTGTCGATCAATTTTACATGTGGCCCATCCGCACGAGCCACTTCCATCGATTTCGCGTAAATTTTTCACTGCCCCCTTTTAGCGATTTGTCTTATTTTACTGCGAACGATAACGCGGCCGCGTGATGAGCTTCCCGAAGGTCTCATTGTATAATTGCCGTCGTATAATTACTATAGAGGAGAGTCGTCTATTACGAGACAGGTTTCTAATATGAGACGGCAGGTTCCCAACGCCCGAATTCAATCGCAAATCTCTTTTCGCAACGATTACATAATCCAACAATGGATTTTCCGCTAAACCGACTTCGCTCCAAGGGCAATAAATTCATAGCGGAATCAACTGTTGAGGTCTATTAATTTAGCAGAAACCCCGCTGTCTCATATTAAGATCCTATCTCTTAATAGGGGGCTTCCCTCTATGATTATAATCTCTATGCTGACAATGAATCTTTAGCGCGTTGTGCTATTCATTGTATTATTTACAATGTTTCTGTACGAAGGAAATTAATTTTCACCCGTGAACATCATCGAATTTGTGTACACGTGTGAGGTCTCGTTTGAGCATTTGCTTCTAATCCGTTTGTATAATATTTGTTGTGTGCGCGCGCCTGTGCGCTCGCAATGAAAAATCAAGGTGGACTTCCCTTTGATTCTTTTTTATTCGCCTGCTCTACCGGAGAAGCAGCGGGCTCTGAACACTTCTGTCCCGCTATAAAAAAGATATACAATCGTTCACGAGCGAGTGATCTTACTCGACGAGGCTCGTAGCCACCTTGATTATTTTCTGGTGACTTTACGAGTGGGACGGGCTGCCAGACGCCGGCCAGACGAACCGCGGATCGTTTAACGTAGATAAATCCAACGCACCCACGCCGGGTCTTCGGCGCCGTATCGGAACGCGGGGACGAAGAAACGAAGACGCGAGAGTCGCGCAGATAAATCGAACGTAGAAAGGAGCTATATTTGTCGGTGTAAACGGCCGATCTGATCGTTTATATAAACCGCCGCGTAATAATCGGCAGCAGTCACGGAGATGTCTGTCATTAAGCTCCGATCGAGAGTTCGGATTATCGTAATTAATTCTCGCTTCTCAATTAACAACAGTAATTTAGCCCGAAAGATTTGTATCGTGTCAACCGAGGAGGAAACCGCCGAGGGCCATTGTGGTGTACAGATTTGCGGCATTACTGGGCATTAGTTTTGGGATTAGACCTTGCTGGGACATTATAAAGATAAAATGAGATAAAACGAGATAAGTAAGATAATAAGATAAAGTAATGCCCACTGGGCATTAAGTGGGCATTGGCGTACAATGCTTTTGGTGTGCGGTTTCCCCCAGACTTCTATATACCACTCTGGAAAGTAACTCGTTACTTGTAACGAAGTTGCAGTTACAGTTCCTTTTTTTCTGGTAACTCTAAATTAACTTCGTTACTTTCTCTCCATCTGTAACTTAACTCAGTTACCTTAGGGCCAGTTTTACAAACGTCGGTTAACTGTTAACCAGAGTTCTGTCAACTTCCTATCTTTTCCTATTTTGTTATCTAAGAAGAGACAGAGAATCAATTAACCTTCGGTTAGCAGCTAACCGACGTTTGTGAAACTGGCCCTTAATAATTAATTTTTTAAACCACCAGAGATCGCATTAGGCCTTTGCGCATAAACGCCTTGACGTTTCAAATGCGGATTTGATACTTTCATTTTTGCGTAGAAAGGGGACAGTGTGAGCCACAAAATGAACAGAACTCGGTTCTCACAATATAAATCCAAATTTCTCTTTAAATTGAAACAAACGCTTCGACCCTTCTTCGGGTCTTCTTCAGTGAAACTCGTTTAAACCGAATAAAGCATAAGGCAAAATATTAGGAAATCAGCACACCACGTGCTGGTATCAGTAAGTCTCCATGTGGTCCCAGACATAAAGAGGACTGAATAATACAACTCGATAGAGGGACGGATCCGTAACAGTAGCGTTAAAAGACAGTGAGTTTCTTTATCGCAAGAAAGTAACTGCAAGGTAACGATTCGTTACCTTTCAGAATTGGTAGCTTGTAACTGCAACCAGATACTTTTATAAAGTAACTTTCCCAACCCTGATGCTACTAGACTGCTACCTTCGAGCTGAAAAGCGAGGCGAGAGTTCCGCCATGTCTCGTTAGGTAAATAAAGTAGTATGTCTGCATCGGTCTGTCAGTGATTGACCTAACAAGACACGGCGGAACTCTTGCCTCACTTCTCAGCTCGAAGGTAGCAGCCTGGCGGTGTACAGAAGTCCGTGATCCAATCCAAGTGAGATTGTTGACAACTTTGCAATTAAAAGTGTCCCGAATTTAGCTACTTCTGACAAGGGCCAGCGTTGTTGAAAGCACGTCGTTTATAATACTCTCTTGCTGTCACAGTTACACAGCCCAGTTACAAATTTGCAGCAGCATTACTAACTGGCAATTATACCCTCGGCTGTGTGGAACGAAAATAAGCGTGTTGGACGCGGAAACAAAACTCGTAAGGCCAAGAGCGGCTCTTCCCGCGCGGACAAAGGCCAGAAGGAAAACGTCCGCTCGCACAACGGCCACTCTGTGCACCTTGCACGGCTGCACAGAGGCCCGATTCGAGCTCGGAAAAGCAAAGATGCAAAGAGGCGCCGAGTGAAATGACGAAAGCTATTCCGAAAGCTCTACATGAGGCAACAGCCGTCGTCGACGCCGCCTGATATCTCGTCTCACGCCGCGGCCCGATCTCGCTCGTGGAGCGGCGCCAGAGAAACGAGCAATTTTTCTTTCCGCGACCGATAAACATATTCGCGACGATTCTTCTTCTACGTTTACCACCTCCTTCCGAGCTTGCTCGCCCTCCCCCCTCGTCCCTCTTCCTGCCCCCTGTCTTTCCCCTTTCCTTTCAAGTTTCTTTCCCCCCTACTGCGATATGAGTAATCCCGTCGAGACGGTGCGTAATGATGGGCGACAGGTGTCCTCTTCTGAATATATGAACGTTTCCATTCTCGACGACGAAAACGCATTGCGTCGTTCCCCGTACACTCACCGCAGCCGAAAAATTACTGGACGGTCGACGGAAGAACAGAAAAAAAAATGGATCGCACGATTCGCACTGTAACGCGAAATTAAATTAATTTTAAAAGCGTGTAAAAAGAATCGTATATTTTCGCGGTCATTTCTATAAATCACTCCTTTGTGTCTCGCAAAGTGTGTGTAACGTATCGAATTATATTCTGACGATGTATTTACATTGTTCCGTAAACGTGAGGGACTTAACGCGAGACGTGACGCGGAGAGATGGCAGTTTGTAGACGTAAGAAAACGGAAACGCCTTCCCGGGAACTGCTTCGCGGCAACGAGAATCGCAAGAGGCACGTTGACTAATTGCTGCCATGTCATGTAAAAGCAGTCGTGCTGCGGTAATTCTCGCCAGCGATTTTGTTGCACTCGGCGAAAGGAGGATTTGTCAAGAATCATTTCACCTTCTCCTTATGAACGGGCGCGGTGATTGGCAACAGCTGGTGGCACCCTCGAGCGGCCTTGTCTGCTCTCGTCAGAGACGATCTCCGCGATCGTCAAGCGAAATTTTCACGGACGGCGGAAGACAATCCCGGATAATGCGACGACATATGTGCGGTCGGGCCGTCGACGGAGCCGACGAGGTAAATAAATTATACAACGCTCATCAGGTGTAATTTGCCGCGACCCTTACGCTCTTTCAAGATCGCTCCTTCTCTTTTTTCTTTCCTTTCGAATAATCTCGGACTAATTAACTGATAGCTACGCAGTATGTGGAACAGGTGACTTTCGCCCCGAAGGTCGGCGCGCTGTTTTGTGAACGACGCAACAACAACGTTGAATACATCGTGATGAATGCTTTATCATCTTTGAGACACTCGATGGGGGACAGGTAAATAAAAAGAAACATGTATGCCAAATAGGTCTTATAGAAGTATTTACTGCAATTAGGGGAGGAATATCGGAAGTTAGGAAAACGAAGATTTTATTATTACGAGAAAGCTGAGATAATGTTGCAAAACAGAGAAGAATTAAGAGCGCGGGGCTTCGACGCGAGAGAATTACGATCTCCCGATAATCAGAAATGACAAGCGGAAGGAGATCATAGGCATTGACGGTAGATGCGAAGACCGTTCCCGGAAGCTAATTGTCATTGACTGACAATTAATGGTGGCCGAAATTTTATCATCGAGGTAACACATGTTCGGACATGCCGGGGCGCGACGCGCCCTGAGAGCGTACGGGGAGGGTTCGGCTGCACAAAATTACGGCCCAGTGAAGCCGAATGCAATTACTTGGGAGAGCGAGGAGACGGGAAATAATGAATTCAAGTCCCGTTTCCCTCTCATTCTCGCCCGGTCCCGAAGCGGCGGCGACGGAGGACCTAAGGAGAAGGAGGGCTCTGGAAGAGGAGAGGCCAGGATTATTCCGCGTCATAGAATAACTCCGCGACTGCGACCTACTTAAATTTCCCGCCTCAAGTCGAGGGAGACCCGAATCTTCTCGTGTCCATCAAAATGACGTTAAGCTTTCCATGATAATTGATAATAAACTAAGCTCCAAGTTACGCAGCGCGACTTATGGCTCGTTTTATTTGCTCATGACGTAATGTCTGAATTACATATAAATAAATATGATTTCGATAGTGTTAAGAAAACCTGGTAGATTGTAAACCTCGACATTTTAACTTAATATTAAGAACAATAGCATCGAAAGCGATCGAGTTTCTCTCCCGCTCTAAAATGTATTCTGTATAATATTTTCTATATAACATGCTATTAGTTCGTGTGGATTCCAAGAGCGCACCTCCTGCGAAGGCAGGTGTTGGACAGGTAGATCGCATGGATATGCCGACACCTGGCCTGCCCCCCCCCCCATATAACGTTCCGCGTAGCGTACATTGCTAAAAAACGGACCGCGCTGAGTGTCAGTTCGAGAACCATCGAAATGCAATTACGACGGTCGTCGTACGCGCAAATTAATAATTTCAGCCGGTGGCGTCAGAGACTCGCAGTGTCCCCGTCAATTAGCGCATTCGTAACGGGAAAGTGTTAACGAACGGAGAACGTGGGCTACCTGAGTAGAGCTCGACGGACGTCGTAAAGCTTTAAGAACCTGGTGTTTTCCAATTAACGGGCCGACACCTGATACGTCGAATTCGCGGAGCGACGCGGTTTGGATGACGTTAGTTTTCAGTAAAATAAATTTAAATTAGCCTCACGTTGGGCGCCGCGAAGGCTTCGGTGTAATGTACAAGACGGGGGCATCAAGTTACTTGTCTTTCTAAGTGCTCGAGGGTCTTATTTGCTTTTTGTTTCTTTTTTTTCCCCCTCAAGTCGTCGGATTGCGAGAGAAGACTAACATAATGGCAACAGCTTTTTCTCGAGGATGTCAAGGCTATCTCCATTATCCTAAGTGGAACGCTACGTTTTGCCTACCGCGAAAATAAGAAAAGGATAACGAATCTAATGATCCCTATCAAGGCACGTCACATTTGTTACGTCCCCTCTTCATCGCATTAAGGATAGTTAGCAAAAGTATTGTATGGCGTTTTATGAACGTTGGAAATGCGAGACAAGTGATTGTTTAAATTTTGTCTCCGGATAACAGCCGAGCGAATTCGTAAATAAGAGAAAACAATGAAAGCTTAGAAAGGATTACATATATGCGTGTAAGACATAAAGAATTACATTTTCATCAAATTAATTAAACGAGAATTTTACGTTAACGCACACTTTCGTGAATCCCTTTGTAAAGTTCTATTTCTTTAAATATACGGTATAACGAAAACCGCGATGATACTTCAATCAATTGCTATTTGACGCGCATCCGTAGAAAGCTTCTTCGTAAATCACTCGGGGAACTTAAGAAATGAAGAAAAATAGCGAGAGAAGCAAGCAGTGAGGCTCTCTCGCTCAAACTCCCCGTAAGACTTATAATTTCAATAGTGGATCGGAGAGACAGTTTAACGAATAAATATTACATGAGACTGACGACACGACCCCTAAAACGTTTATGAATTTTAATAGCTTTATCAAACGAGGGTAACCGTCGGTGTTAAATTCCTTGGAAGCTACTCGCTTGGATTCTCTAAAAGCTGTCCGCATCGATAGGGAAGTTAATTTGTAAGAATGAGGAGTACGACGTAAGATAAATTACAAGCGGTACCGTCTCTCCGTCGCTTTACGATTTTTCACTTATGCGATCGAAGCAGTAACATGGTAGAAAAGACACGCGGAATTGTGAGCGAGTCGAATTCTTATTTTCTGAAATGAGGAAAGACAAAGACGAACTTTAATCTAGACTTACATGCGTATATTGACGAGATCGTGAAGATGATTGCTGACTTATCGCTCTTAGCTTTTCGCGCTGCTTTCGGTCTAATTCACTTTCCGAGGCAGATATGATACGATTATTCGAAATCTATTCATTTCCTATTGTACCAGATAGTTGTAATGCACATTGTCGTAAAAAATAGCGGCTTTTTTAACCGTAGTTGCAACGTCTTTTAAAATAATAAGATATTAATTCGTGTCATTAAGGTTTTATTGACTGTCACTTTATTTACAACCTCTTAATGTATAATAAATAGATATTTTTTATATACGTATTGGTAATTCAATTCGAAATGTGTAAAATAGAAACAATATAATGAAACGTGTATCCAACGTATGCTGTATGCTTTCCTCGGCGTTTACGAACGAGATAGAAATGTTGATCGCAGTTTATTATTCTGAAATTGTGTGTGGTGATGAATAACGATGCTGCAACTCCACTCTCAGCTTCGTGTAATCCGTTTCATCCGTGAGATACGCACGGTGAAAACAAATAACGGAACTAACTGCTCGAAATTACCAAGCTGATCACGGAACTTCGTACGGCTTCGCTCAATCCTTTATCCTCGCCAGAACTTGGAAAATCGAAATACTAACTCAAGAGAGAATCCCATAAGCAGGATCGAGAGGCGATAATTCTGGGACGGGAGACAGGAGCAGGACAAACGTAGAGACGGAGAAATGGAGACGGACTGATACTGCGGGTGGGTTACGTCCGGGATTTCGCCGAGTTTACTGGCGCAATGCGGGGTGGCCAGACAACATGGCGCGCCCTTCTTCCACACGTATACATATATACTACACATCACACGCTATGGCTCGTGGCTCGAGAGGGCCACATGGGAATTAACGTATCGGCGCCTCTCAGTTGCTTTTTTTGCTCCTGCTTCTTGATACGCGCGTGCCTTCTTCCGTTTTTTTTCCCCCCTCGAGGAGACCGGCACGCTTCTGTCGTAGCTCCCCTCTGGGACAGGTGCAAAGTGCCTTGCAGGGAACATCCCCTTGCTCGTAATTAGGTATTTGCTTTCGAGACGTTATGAGGATTGAGTTGCAAGTATTCGTTAATTTAAAACCCCGTTCTTCGCTTGTTACGACTATTAGTAACATCATATAGTAACTCACCCTTGAGTTTTCTTCGCGAGTTTTCAATAATAATTGATAAGTTAATGTCGTGAAAAGTACAAAAACTTTTAAATGCCGCACCGAGAAAAGTATCCGATTAAATGTAATCGGATAATTCAATTACATAATAATAAACGGATTATATCCGATTGAAAATATGATCGGTTTCTCGGTAAAATTTCACCGGATATGTACGTAATTCAATCGGAAAAGTTAATCGGAAACACTATTTAATTGGTTTATCCAATGGACATTTTTCTCAGCGTGACTTAAGAACGTAGCGGATCAAGGTGTTAGTTTCTAAATAATATTTCACGTTTGTTACAGTTTTTAACCACTCTCTACAAAATTACATCCCGCGCAAAAAAGCCGCACCTAATTATTCGTTGCAATGTCCGTAATAGAAAAGAAAAAATAAAATAAGTAACAATAGCTTGTACGATGCAATCAAGTAATAAAAAAGGGACTCAGAGCCTGAACAAGGTTGCAGTGTCCAATAAAACAATTTAAATTACAAATGTATATATACGTTTCGGTCCTTATCGGACCATCCTCAGTATAAAGAAGAGATAAGTACAATTTAAAACATGGATGGGTTCGCAAATTAAATAACTACCGAGAATTACGCAGTCACTAGTGTAATTTTTATGTCCTTTAATTTTACTGACTGCTTTAATTTTAGTGGCTGCGTAATTCTCTGTAGATATTTAATTTGCGAACCCATCCATGTTTTAAATTGTACTTATCTCTTCTCTATACTGAGGGATGGTCCAATAGGGACCGAAACGTATATACGCATCTGTAATTAAAATTGTTTTACTAGACACTGCAACCTTGTTCAGGCTCCGAGCTCTTTAATTTTTATTACTAAAAAAATAGAAGAAAAACGCAAACGCATTTCGCTGTATCGTATCTACCGCGGATGCATCGCACTCTGGCGCTCAAAGCGTTCGCAATCAGCGACGATCATGCTTCCCAGAAAGCGGAGCTCCCACAGGCTTAAGCAGCCCTTAAGACTTACAAAAGGTTCGAATGAGCGAGATTTGAAAAGCCGGCATCCCGAGGGAGGTGAAAAGCGTAGGTGATGGGCGGCCGAGGGTAGAGACAATTTTCGCGCGATTCATTCTCGCCCTCGGCGAATCCGCAATTTCGGGGGATGGTCCAGGCTCCCTTAAGCGGGGCCAGCGACCATGCCCTGTCTACGGAGGAACCGCCGTGAAATCCCGACGGGACCTCGACGCCCCTCGCGCGTCCTGACCACTCGATAATGAGCAATTCGCTCACCATTTCTCAGCCTTTTGTGTGCTCCCCCACACGTGGACGCGTGCCGACTCGACCCACATGCGCTTGCCAGAAGGGACGCCGTATGTTCGTTAGGTTGTTTTTCGGACCGGGCCTTCATTTGGTCGCATTAGTCCGCAAACCTGGTGGAATCTTAACGGCGCCGTTCGTGTCCATTATGAATCAAGAGGAATGGTAAATTGATATTATATATGACAACACTCCAGTATAGGAAAGAAATTGCGTGATAGCGCTGACGAAACGACTTTCACCCACAGTAATATATTTTTATGTACAATAATTCTAAAAATAATTTAACGTCGGACATGGAAGTCCGACTAAAGTTGAATTTAGTATGAAAACTTTGTAATCCGTTTGTCGCACCATAAATGTTGGATCTTACCCTTCGGACTTCCGAACTCCACGATTCTGGTCGATCAGCGGAAAACCTGTATTACATATGTATCCGTTCAATTTTAGAACAGAAGAATAAATTGTTTGCGCGGTAATTTACTTTCGCTAAAAACGTGAGCCGGTACATGACTCTCATAAGGGTGGCATCAATTATTTCTAGCTCGATCTCGTGGATTATTTATGGGGCGACTCGCGATTTCCGACGTTCTCGAAAGGCCGTTAGGCCTCGTCGATTGTCCTCGATCGACTGTAGTGGTAGAAATGATGACTGGCAGATATGTCGGTCGATGAATGTGCTTCGCAATTCAAATGCGATTAGGTGTAGGTACACCTGTATAGATACGCGGACATTTTAATTAGTTAGCAGATATCGATGAGCGGAAGTGGATAGTGTGTTTCAACTCTGCTTATTTTCTGCGATAATGATATTCAATCTCGACTGACAGCAGTGGAGTGTAAAAAGGAAGCCAATAATTAAAATCCGACGGCGCGTTACGTGTAAACTGTACAATAAAGGATTAAATTTCCCTTAGCGATCAATTACCGCAGATATCGGTCCCTTCAATAAATTGCTTAATTGTGAAAATAATTTGGAAAACAATTTCTTCTTTAAGAAATTTTCTCAAGCTGCCTCCTTGCATTTTCGAGAACCATAATGCAACTTTTCCAGGCTTCGTTACAGCTGCTTGTTAGATTCAAGGGTTGCATTCGTCCTCCACTTCGTCGCGTATGATCAATCCGGTCCCGGGCTCACCCCCGTTTCCAGCCCGTATATACGACGAGGGCGGAGTGTAGCGACGGAAGTGATTCGTACGAATTTACGAAAGTGCAGCTCTTCACGCGTATTTCACTTCCCTTCTAAGCCGGGCCGGTACCCTTCGACGGCGGCCACCCCCGCCGAACTCTTCTATCGATCGACCCTTTGCACCCCTTTTGCCGGAAGCTGCATGCCCGAAAGGAGAATGACTGTCGATACGAGGCTCTGCGCTTCGTTGTCTACGGGGTCGCGGCTTAATGCACTCTGATTTCCTTATTGCGCTTCCTGGAAACGCGGGCGCGCCGGCAAAATGAAAAGCTGAGTCATGAAGGATCGCGAAGGAACCAAGAATATCCGAGCGCTTTTAATATTTTCGAGTTATTTTCGAGATGCATATAACTTATGATGCGTCATAATATAGTAGCGTTAAAGATAATTACATCAGCAATTTTTAAAAAGATTTCACTTCCCTTTTACCGTATCTCTCCTTGCTTTTACAGACACTTTTTAACAAAATTTGTAAATTTTATTTATCGTCAACCATTCACGACGATTTGTGGTTACAATAAATAAATACAATGTTGTAAATTTTATTAAAGATTTGCGAAGAACTTAGACTCACTACTGTGATTAATAATATTACGTGTTAACACGTAAAGATTATAAATAACAAATGGCGTCCATAATTAATAACATAATCATATTTGCGAAGCGTTGCTGAATTTAATGGTCGAAAACGAAAGAGAATGAGCGCTTAAGCTGCGCTTCGCGGTTTCGTGTAAACTTCTCGTATAAACTTACGTATTTTTAGGTTCATGCATTAATCAATCCCTTTTTCCTGTGAGCCGCATTACTGGAATTTTATCTAAAAATATCCATTTTCATGAGAAAGGCTCGTGCCTTAGCGCTTTCGTGCGAGGACGTCGATAAAATCAGCTCGTACTAGAAACATTCGACTTTGAAAGTGCTGATATTATATACCCTAAGTTTTATGTGTATTGCTTTGCAGCAAGTGCTCGAGTGGATAATCCGTTTGGAAACTCCATTTCCGCTTTCGTTATCAGAAATGACAAATCGTACGTCGTTTGCTACGCTTCCCTTTGCGATTCCAATCTCACTCGGAAATCCGCGGGATAAGAAATAATCGATAAACACACGGTGATAAATATCAAATGATTTACGCAGCTTTAATACTAATTTAGTTTGCAACAAAGACGGTAGCGTACGTTCGCATCGGCGAGATATATCTAGATGCACCTGTAAATCTAACGGTGGCAGCCGGCAACGCATTCCACGCGGAAGTTATTAATTTCTCGGCACGCATCGCGGCGAATTTTGACATTAACGTCACCGTTAAATCAATCTTTCCAATGACGCGTGCGAATCGAGCGACGGATCCTTAGCACGTGACAAATAAATTCGTTCGCTCGGAAATGCTGACTTTACGACGGACGCGAATTTACACAGCACTCTCAGCGAATACACATTTAACTTGGCGCATTTAATGTTGCGCTTCGCGCTTCGCGCACGAATTAAACGAAAAGTGAGCAGTCTTAAATCTCGCACAATTGTGCAGTTTGTGTCTGCCGCCGCGGCGTGATTTACCGCGAAATATATTATACGCGGCGTTTCAATAATTAACCATGGTTGTTCATAATAGATTTCAGTGTGCCCTTTCAAATTAATAATTTGTAACTGCAGCAAATATCTCGCGAATTAAATGCAAGCGTTCATTCAACAAAAGGATAAAAATCCTTTTAACGGGATTTTCTTCTTTTATATGATGATGTTTAAATTTCGGGACTAAAAATTATTTGGGTGACTGCTTTACGTTAAAAAAATATAAAAATCTATTTCACATGATTTAATATTAGATAATCAATTGTCTCATTAATATTATTGTCTCCTTTATTTCTTTCGGCAAGATCTTATGCTCGATTGTTTGGACATAACATTTTAATATAAAAAATAATAAAGTATCTAGTTTGTATAAATTTTAATTAGCGCAATTTGATGATATCGTTACTTTTGTAGAGGCAATAAAAATGTTTTTTTTCTAACAAAATATATCCAAATAATTCTATTATATAATTCTTGATTGGATGACGCTTATACGTGGTGTCTTTTTTTACCTTTTTTTAAAAAGATTAGTGTAATCAACGTGGCAAGTGCGAATACGTTTCTCTGGAGATCTGGACAGGGTTAAGTAATCGAGCAAACAGGGCTTTGATCACGGAGTGAAAACATTGCCATAAATCCCCGGCAAAAATAATTTTCATACCGTCTCTCGGGTTATCTCACGATTCACTTGTACATCCATTTTTCCGTCGTCCCTTTGTCCTTCCTTCCGTATTTTCGTTATTTCTCCGACTGGCGCCTGTTCCAGTCGGGCAATTTTCTTCCACTCCGGCGTCAACCAAGACGCATGAGCGTTATTACATTTCTGTTCTTGCAATATTTTCTGAGCGGAGACACACAAATTCTGAGGTACTTGAGATGAACAATTGCTCGTATCACGTTGCGTTCCCTCGGTTATGTAAGATTATTATAAAGCTTCTTTAAGGAAATCCTATCGGGGTAACTGTCACTCTTTTGTATGCGAAAACACGTAAGTAAGTTTGAACGGACAAGTAAGTTTATAAGTATATCAAATTCCTTTTAAAAGAGAGAAATATTCCCTTACATAAATTCAATAAAAACTATAGTGCAAAGTTATCGCTACAAGTTATCAATATAATTCGTCGTATTAATTTTTGTGGCAGTAATCAACGGCAATGATGCTAAAATGAAGGTTGATAACAAAAATAATAGAAAATTATATTGCCATGTATAAAATTGCACGAATCGCAAAAAAATGAGTAGGAAGCAGGCTGTATTTTTAACTTCTCGATAACGTTCGCAACACACATAACATAAAGGATAATTTCTTCCACGGAGAAAGCAACAAAAATAATTAAAAAAAAGAGTAATAAGTACGCCCGTAATATAATATCGGAAAGTTGACTTTACAGTGCGGTTTATTCAGCGGGGGTGTGTATAGTGCACGATTGTGTGCACGTGGCTGTTCGTACGTGAGCGGCGCCAAGGCGTCGAGACGCTGCGCGACCGATCGGTCGGTGTCTCGTGAGCTCGCTATAATCCTTCCTTCCGCTGCGGTACTTAAGTCGCAATTAATCCCTAGATGCGGGGGATCGCATGTATTAAACGCCAATCAAATTACAGAAGAAGCCGCAGCGATTTCATCAATTCGGAGGCGCACCGATCCTACCTTCTTCCCCCTAATAATTTGATTTAACTTTTCTTGTCAAATTAATTACTTTGTCGACAAACATTTAAAAGGAAGCCGAGGAAACGGAAAGTAAAGATTCTAGCCGGCAGACTCTGAAGCCGACAGTCTCGCTTTTCGGAGAGACACCCGCTGGCTCGCGCGCCTAGTTCATTTTCCCCTGACACAGATCGATACGCGCTTTAACGATTTCAGTTTGTCGAGCAACTGTGCGTCGCCTCGCGCGATAATGCTCGCGGTCGAAGGAAAGTCGTTGCATGATCGTGAAATATTAAGCACAGGCCAATTAATAATACTTCGTAACATATTGTATCGACAATACTGTGCTACCGTGTGGCAATACTCGTGGAGCGTGTCCTCGGCAGCACGCGATGTGCGCGGCGCCGCGCAATGACAATGGTTTTGACGCACGTGTCACTTCCGCGCGCCTCGGAGGCACTCGGCATAAAGCGGAGCACTAGTTTCATTGCTAATGACGCTTGGATTTACGATATCGTTACCGTGTCCGCGACAGGGGCAAAGCCAGCCAGCAGCAGCGCCAACCAATTACAACGTCGTGTGCACTTGACGCGCTGGAATATAGATCGTCGCGATTCGTCAAACCGACGACGACTGCATCCGGTCTGATCGCGACGTACCACGATATACGAACTCGCTGTTGAAACGATGAAACGGCTATTAGTCCCTGGGCGATAACCAAAGTTCGGCAGGCACGAGCTTAGGGTGCTGTCTTCCCCCTCGTCGCTCGAGACTACCTAATCGTTAAAGGAGAAACGCACCGAAAAGAGCCTTAATTTAATGAGTTAAAGAGCACAGGCGAGAGCGCCGAAGAGTCGCGGGTTTTATCAAGTGAAACCGCTAGGACAAGTCTTGTCGTTTAAGTATAAAATATTTTTTTAATTCCACACACTTTTTCTTTCTTCCACTGCAGAAATCTCGAATTGGCGCGACGGTACATTAACCTGAAGGTTCACGACATGTCAGATCGTGGGATCTGTGCCCGTAATTTAACAATGGCCACGTTCAGCAGAAAAAACTGCTTTGCAACTGTTGTAAAATTCGTGAATCTGATTGGCGTATGCTCTTAAATTCACTCAAGATTAAGAGAATACACCGATCAGATTCACGAATTTTACAACAGTTGCAAAGCAGCTTTTTCTGCTGAACGCAGCCAATGAGACCGCACGACGGTGTCGTAGAGATATTTACATCGCGGAGACACGCGGGCGTGTCTCTCACGTTTCTCGTGGCGAATCATCATTTTGGAGGCACGTCACGGAGGTTCGCCTCGTAAAGCGGCATCGTTGCAGCCCGCGGGCTCACGAGTTGTCGCAAAAATAGTAGCTCGGAGGGTCTCGTAAAGCCTCGCGCGTGATTTTGTTGCCCGTGAAACGCGCACTATTTCCAACTGCTCCTTGCTACCCTTTTATTTGCCCCCCTCCCCCCCTTCCATCCCCCTTCTTCTCGTTGCTGTAATCCATTACGAAAGCGGACAACTTAACCCTTCATTAGCCTCACGGCACGTCCGCGCTTTACCGAAGTGGACCGCGGCTTACAATATTCATGCCCGAGTGACAACGTTATTTCGGGAATGGAGCGGAAAACGCGTCTCCTGCAGCGGCTCGCGTTTTATTCCCTTTAAACGGGGATGTATTTCTGCGAGACGAGGAGCCGAGCCGCAATTGTACGATCGTTGTACGTTGCCGCGTATCACTTTTGTCGCGTTCTCGTTGTAATATCGCAGCGCTTAACCGAGTCTCCGAATTCAGTTATTATTACATTTGAAAGTTACCGACTCGTATATACGTTCCGAGTAGATTGGTTATAAATTTACTTCCGTCAATTACGCAGCCATCGAATACCAAGGGGAGACAATCCATTTCTTATTTCTGCGACTTTCGTAATACTTCGCAACTACCAATCGTTTATAAGTTAATAGCATTAAATTCATATCCATGACATATCTATAGAGAATCCATTGAATTTCGCATATAAAATACATGCGTAAGCGAGCCGGCTCTCTGATTTCCCATGGCTATTTCCGCCTTTATTTTTATCGCGTAATTGATCGGGCTGGAAAATAGTCGTAGAAACTGAACAACAGTAAACGCAGTACCGGGGGGCTACTTTCCTTCACCGTCGGAATCGAGGAGCGATATGAGCGAATTAGACAGCCGCTGCCTCGCGGCCATCCCTTTAATTAAGCAGGGATTAAAGGGGTCGGTCCCGTGATACGTAACCCTCATCGAGTTTCGATTCCTTAAGCTTATCTAGCTAATTCAGGAGACACACACGCGACTGGGGTATGGCAGTCGATATACATGAATTTTTTAACGCATTAACGAGATATAATTTATTACATCCGAATGCGCCGCACTACGTTAATGTTTAACGACAGATTGTTTGATGAATTCGAGAGAGATGAAACCGTTCTGGAAGACTTGGGAGAATAATTTAAATGAAATACTCTGGGAGGAAAAAGGTAGCGACCCATTTTGGGGCCCGCGATTAGTAATCGAACTATTTGGATTGTCCGTAACTCTAATCTTTTGCGTATTTTACCCCGCGTAACTAAAAGTCACAATTAGCTGTTCTATCGACATCCAAGATTTTTAAGTGACGCCAATCAATTCCCTCAATAGTTCCGTCGATATTCAATAACGCAAAGATAATTTTCACTTAAGGGGATGCTGGAGTGATTCTGCACTTTTGCACTTAAAACTGTCTGTTTCGCAGAAACGTTTGTGTAATATACAAATTAAATGGCTCACGTGTACAGATCGAAAGTAGTTTGCTATTCCGGCTAAATTAAAGAACAATATGGCATCACTGAAACTAAGTTTGTAAGTTTAATAAGAAATAATAGTGAGCAACACGCATACTACATGTACTGTATGTGTGTATGTGTGTGTCGCTCACTATTGTTTCTTATTAGACTTACTAAGTTTCAGTGATGCCATATTGTTCTTTAATTTAGCCGGAATAGCAAGCTGCTTTCGATCTGTACACGTAAGCCATTTAATTTGTACATTACACAAATGTGAACTGATAGTTTTAAGTGCAAAAGGTGCAAAAGTGCAGGATTACTCCAGCATCCCCTTAAGAGGCACTAACCGAAATGTTAAGTTGCTCAACTACAAAAAGAAAACGGTCAAAATTTTTCCCAGAGTAGAGTTACGAACAACCCGGGGAAAAAAGCTGTATATCCAATTGTATCTAATTGTATCAAGAATGTCAGATACGGTAAAATTTGATCAGATTATATCCAAATTTTAATGTATAGAAACGATAAAACGCGCGCTTCGCGCCCGCAGTTTGTGGTCAAGCATTGTATATTTTTAAGAATTTGTATACACGCGAAGAAGTAATTGTATGCGCAACGTTAATTTAAAATAAAAAGTAATTTGTCACTCACTGATACGGCTCGCAACAGCAAAGTTGTACATCGCTAACTATACATGTTAAACTGTAACAATACAAAAATGTATACGATTATTATAGACTAATTATGTAAAATCCAGACTATTGTGTTAAATATACTTTATATTTAATATTTGAAAAAATGGGTATTTATTAAAACAATTATATAGAATACTGAAAGTCTTCCTTTTAAATATGAACTCACACAATTTTATACGTATGGTTTTGTCTCTAACACTTATTCGGATGCTCGTTGGAATCATTTGAATAAATAAAATAAAAGCACAGAACAGATGCTTTATTTTGCACAATTAGCAAATAACAAAAATGTAAGACACTTACCTTACGATTTCTCTGCCGTTGCCCGATGCCGCCTAAGCCTGCTCCTCCTCTCAGATTTTCTTGTTGCACTTACACTCACAACACTCGCAAAAATCGATCGCGCGAAATTTCGGACATTCCCGTACGCGATGTAAAATACCGTGAAATGCAGTAAGCGACGTTCTTTACTTCCTGCCCGTTCGGGTTGCGAAGAACGACAGAGCGAATTACAGCGCGAACGCCGAAGTCGCACAAATATCTTTCTCTTCCCGAAAATGGAACAGATTACACGAAATCGATAGATAGTTAAAAGCGCGGTGCGTAAACGAGATGTAACCGCGACAACGTACCACGGTTTACTTTCATATTTTAGATGAGTTAGTCTCGTAAAATATCCATGTACACGTTAATAAAGAGCCGTCGCCTCAACGCGCAATTCGTTTCTCATTACAAGTTGTAGAAACTTAATAATTAATCTAGTAGCGTTACTTGTCACTGATAAAGGAGTCCAAATCAATAGCGTTTTATCCTTACATTCTTCACGATCGAGTCTTGGAAACCGACAACGCAAAAATAATACCACGCACGGAGCGACTCGAGCC
>NW_011967136.1:729278-753448 GCF_000949405.1 Vollenhovia emeryi
TCTCTCTCTCTCTCTCTCTCTCTCTCTCTCTCTCTCTCTCTCTCTTCGCGTGTGTACAAATTCTTAAAAATACACAATGCTCGACCACAAACAGTGCACGCGAAGCGCGCGTTCTGTCATGTCTAGTATTGTAAACCTTCATTTACTCTGAACCTAAAAGAGAAGTGAAGCACATCGCGCTTCGAGAAAATCAATCGGCATCGCGGAGAAGGGCCTTAACTGTTCGATATTAACGACATTCGCGCTGGTAACATCTCTTTTTTAGTAAGGGACAAGCGCGCGCCATTTGCTCTCTCTAAAAATTCGCATGGTTTGACAGCTGCAAATAACACGACTGAAGCATGTCGTATCGCACAAGCGAGACAGCCTAATCGACTTACATGCCTTTTTTAGAAGTGGATCCATTTATAAGTACATGAAATCAGGTGTGATCAGATACAGTCAGATGTTTGTACCGTTTTATCTGATTATATCTGACCACATCTGATTTGATATACTTATAAATGGATGCATTAAAATTTGGACATAATCCGATCAAATTTTGTCACATCTGACATCATTTGATACAGTTAGATAAAATTGGATATACAGCTTTTTTTCCCCGGGAATCCAAATAATTCGATTACTAATTGTGGGCCCCAAAATGGATTGCAGTCTTTCCACCCAGAGTACTGTCCCGTCAATTTCTCGAATGTGGAATCACTTGCTAACGCATCTGTCGATAATGGGAAGTATCTGTGAACATACCAATAAATATCTCTGGCTCGATGAGCAGCTTGATCAATAGCCGGCGTGCACGGGATGGTCTTGCGGATGGTCGCGTAAATTGTTCGGTGGCCCCGCGTTTCGCGATTGGCGCTTAAATATTTGAACGCGTTATGAACTGACGCGTGCAAAAATAACGCGAGACTTGTGATTACGATTTTATATCTCACCTGTTTACACGAATGAATCATTCCGCGACGCGTGTTCAATTGCCGATCGAGTAACCCGATAGAGATGCATGCAACATTCCCACCGTACTAAATATTGATATTTCTCCTCCGATTTTTAACGTTCGCGTTGCATGCAGCGCAGGCGGTATTCCTGTATCAATGCTGCATTTTCATACAAAATACAGGATGTTTATTCGTTCGCGGTATCAAATAAATAAAATCGCCGACCGCCTCTTACATTTTAATAGGCATTAAACATAGACGGATGTCGCGTCTCTTACACGAAGGAGCTGAATAATATCGGCGTGCTTCTGCATAAAAGCACTGTCCCCTTAAAATTGGACCACGCCAGGAGAAAAACGAGCTAGCGTCGCGCGTGGGTTTTCCTAGAGAATGAGTCCTCGATGCGCCATAAAGAACGAAGCCGATCGAGCGGGAGAAGCGGAGGGAATCGCGGCGCGGCACCTCTATTAAGAATAGAACCGGGCGGATTTAGAAATCCTCGCGCCGCAGTCAGCCGCGGCACCTGACTGACTGGGATGTCCACGCGAGAGAGCGTGGAAAATAGCCTAATCTCGTTTAGACAAGGGACCAGCCGCCCGGCGTATCAAACATTGACGCAGCGCGTTAGCGCCATTGTTCGCGACGCGAACGTATGCGCTGACGGATTCCTCGCATAGTTTCCCCATTACGCCCTTATCTAGTCGCGCAAGCTTATCTCGCCGGGATCACAGCGCGAGATTATTTGAGCCAAGGTAGCGCGAGCCGCCTCTCGTCGACGTGTGTATGCATAACGCGATAGCGCTAATCCCCGTAGTCGCCCTTTTAGCCGCGGTACCCAGGGAGGCGCCCTTGAGTGTCGCAAGAAAAATGTGTCTGCACCTTCTTCACAAATTCTCAAAAGTACACTGAGAAAAGTTTCCGTCCGATTAAATTTGTCCGATTAAATTTTGGACACGTCCGATGAAATTTATTTGATCGAAAAACCGATCATACTTTTCATCGAATACGTCCATTTGTTATTATGTAATTGGATTATCCGACTGCATTTAATCGCACATTTTTCTCAGTGTAGACAGCCAGGTTCGATTAACAAATAAAGAACGTACTGTCTCTCTTATTCATTAAACTCCTGCGAAATTAAATAATACTCGATAAATGAATATTGAAATTAATTTAATTTTTTTAATTCGTGTAACTTTTACTTCTTGCGATTATTTATTACCCTGAAAACGACAATGTATGTCGAAACGTCCGCTATTTTAATTGCTCGTATGCACTTCTGTTCTTAATTACATTTAATTATTTAACTTTGTCGCTCGTCTATATCAGCGGCCTCTGTACCGCTATTCGCGATTACTTCGACACGAGCCTGTCTTTGTTTTAATTTAATTAATTAACAAATTAATATAATCCATGAGGCTTTACTGCGGTAAACACAATTTCGAAGGAACAAGGACTAAAGAGCCGTGACAGGATGTTAGCGTCTAAATGTTACTTGAAAAATAGTAAATAAAATGTATCAATTAATTAACTTAATCAGTCAATGTAATAATAGCGAGTAAATTTAATATTCCTTTCACTTCGTACGTAACGTTGTACGACGCGTGTGCAGTAACGCGCGTAGATATAGCGATTGCATTATCGCACAGCGATTAGATCAATATGGCGAATCGTTGTGTCTTCAGCGCGTGTTGGATGGCAATTCGCGCGGTAATAAAATTCACGTGCTATACCGACTTATTTATAATATTCTGTTATTCGGTCGTTACGGCTGCCGTTATGGCAGCCGTGTTAATAAAGGGGTCGTGCGTGCGCCGTAACAGAGGATTAGGCCTCCCCTTCGTCGTGGGATGCTCGCCATCGCGCGTCACGTTTATCCCGGCCCTGTATATAATCTGCCGTATAAATTTCATTGCCCAATCGCATAATCTGAGCCGCAACCGTATACCCAGCATCCGCATTGCGTCACGCCGATTACTCTCCCTTGTATAAAGCGCCGAATATAGCATCGGGCTCGAGCAATGTTTTCGATTGCGAAACATCAAACGCCAGATAACTCGGTAATTAGCCTTAAATGCAGCTCGCAACGTAAATATTGCAGGTTCCCCAAGACTATATTTTTTATACCGTGCAGCGTGACAGACGTATGACATGTTCATGTACCGCCGTACGTACTTGATACCGCTAGATATATGCGCTACATTGGATAGACGTGACAGATTCCTCAGCCGTTGAAATATTGAGCATCGGACAAGCATAGATGAGCTTATGCCAAGTTATACCTGCATGCATAATGTCGCGTGCCTTTTTCTGGGAATGCATCGTAATACGTCCTGAGAATTTCATTGCGTTTCTATTTAGTCTATAATTCAAAATATTTTTCTTTCCCCCGCACAATCGCGGCGAGATTCTTTTCGCGCGCGTCGCATCGTAGAAAACTGTTCCCCGCCTCGCAACACTCGTCGTTTTCGCGTTCGCGTATGCAAGGGCGGATTATGTCGGGCAACAATCGTGCTATGAATCGCGCGACAGTTGTTCCCGTGTGTAAAATGCATCAATCGAACGGACCGCGGCGCAAGAGAGCATCGTGATTGAGGGAGAGATTGGCCTTTGGGTGATTCGTTGCGGCTTTTATGAGGCTGCAAAAGCGATTACTGCAGATTGCTCTCATTAGAGCCGCGGCCTTGTCGACGACGCCGCGGCCGTAACCGCGGGCGTTTCGCATCAAAACGATGCCGCGAGTGCAATTAGATTTAATGCAAAATTCAATTACGCGGAAACCGATCGCAGCGCGCCGCATTGTTTCACATTGATTAATCAACGCATGCGAGAGGCATCGCGTGGCCGCATGGAAAGGAACTTACACGCATCGAGCTGCAATTTCCCTGGTAAGCAAATACACTTCCAAAGTGATTCAGATTTTAGGGGGGCGGGGGGGGGAGGGAAGCGGCGGAAATTCTTTTCCGCGTCTCCCGCAAGATTCTCCCTCGCTTTTCCCGCGACGCGAAAAAGAATAGGGAAAATATCGAGAACAGAGGGGGGGTAACTCTAGAGTGAGGCGAGTCGTCGACCAACTAGAGCCGCGACCTTGACCGTTTGATGATCGAATGAGCACGCGCGAGGTGGCGGCCGCGTATATCGCACCGGCGAAATTCGACGATCCACTGCCGGGAAAATCGAACGCGGCGGACGTCGCATGGCGACGGGCTCGCGCGCGAGACCAGACGTCGATTTTTTACGCTGACACCGCGAAATACCGTCGTCCGGCCCGGCCGGTCGGGCGATTTCTGGCTCGCGATCGAAGTATCCCCCGATGCCGAGGCCAGTCGATCGTGAACCACCTCGATGGCAGCAAAGGCCAGATTTCGCCGGCGATCGATCACGGCTTGTCGCGATAAGCGACACACGGTGTACATCATTGATGTCCCGAGGTGGCCGGAGGACAGAATGGGGTCGTGAAAATAATGGACGAGCTCGGGATCTCAACGGAATTTGTTATATCTCTCGCGGCGTCTTTTGTTGCAGCTCTCGCCTTAGCGAGAGCGTGGACGTTAAGTGCGCGGTATTTATTTTAAATTACATAATAGATGACGAGTATATAATAAGAAGCTGAAGAGTGTGCGAACAATCGTAATGCGATTATAAAATGACTATGTCGTCTCACGCGTTGAGAAGAACAGTGTCGTCTTGGTGCTTTCTCATTTTTGTAACAATAGTGACTGGACAGTTAAAGACTGGAAACCTTTACAGACAGGAAGATGCCTCGAAGCGTGAGTACTTCCGTAACAATATCGAAATGATAACATAATTTCACCTTTTTTTGCAACAATAGTAACTGGACAGTTAAAGACTGGAAACTTTAACAGACAGGAAGATGCCTCGAATAATAATCTCAAATTTACCAGAACCATATATTTATCGTATTTATGAATTACATTATTGTTACCATACTTTTTACAAATTTTCTTACAAATTATTAATAAAATAAACGCGTCTTTGCTATCGCTTTGCTGGCAACATTTTCATTAATCGATTAGTCGCTTTAAACGAGATAGAAAAAAAACAAGTTTGTAAAGGATTAGGAATTCTATATCGTTAATTCATTTGTGTCACTTGTCGTCGACAAGAATCAGGAGAGGTTGTACAAAAGTGTTACACAATTCCTGCGGCAACATTTCCAGTGTGAAAAAGTTTACCAAGTCTTGTAACACAGAAAGCATGGACGAACGAACATCTCGACAACGCGCGCTCGTGCGTGTCCGACGAAATTCATCCGCCGCGCGTCTCGATGTTCCTCCCCGGCTTGTCTTGCCGGTTCCGGACTTCCGGGCTTCCGGGGGCTGCGACCCCCTCGAGGAGCCGGACGCGAGACTCGTGCCGAGGGGACCGGTGGTCGCGGAGGAGCGGAAGGTGTCGATCGATGAGTCGTGTGCCGCACGAGGACGGGTTGGTTTCCGCGCGGCTTGACCGTCGCGTGCTATCGATTCGAGCGAGCACACACACACAGTCTCTGGCATTCGGTACCGCCTCGCTTCGTCGTCGCCGTGAATGAAAGGCACGGTCATGCGACGATCAGCCGGTGGCGATTTAACGATTCGACGCCGAACGGCTTGATCAGCAACGGAGATAGCTCTCGGCACGAGTGATGAAGCGAGACACGAACGTATGAAAATGGAAACGTTACTTCGGTAATCGTCAGTCCGATGTCTCGGCAGAGTCGTCACCGTTTCAGAGATGATATCTCTAACGTAAATATTGCACGGTGAATTTTCGTCCTTGCGAATTGTACATATTTATAGAATGGTAATTTAATTTTTGTATCAATGCGATCCGATACGTATATCATAAAAGTGCACTGAAAAAAATTTCTGGTTGAATATGGACGAATCAGATAATTCCTTTAGGATTTACCAGAATTCCTGTAATCCTACAGAAATTCTGGTAAATCCTAAAGGAATTCTGGTAAATCCTAAAGGAATTATCTGATTCGTCCATATTCAACCAGAAATTTTTTTCAGTGTGTAATCTTATGTAAATTATGTAAATGGACACTTTCGTTCACGGTGAGAACGATGATGTCACTCGACTCGACGTACTTATCGACATAATCGCGGCAGTCGTGGTGAATGCCAGAAAATGCGACGGTGACGTTTGTGCCAGGAGAGACACCACGTGTCACGCGTTCTCTCTCGGTCGCCCTCCCTCTCGCGAATTTGACGATAATGCCGCGTACGGTTCGATACCGGGCGTCGCGACGCCCGGCAGTCTGCCACTGTCCCGTTTCATCCTTCACGCAACGTCATCTCGTCGTAGGAGACGCTTACGCGTTTTCTAGTACCGGCGAGATCTCTCGTGTCTCTTGTTCGGTGAGCCACGTAGGTGTCGCATACTGTATTAGTATTGTAACAATAATACTAGAGTAGACTAGAGATATTTTATAAATATAGAAGAAAGTCCTCTATTATGAGATAGTAGGTTTTCAACGTCCAAATTCAATCGCAAATCTTTTTACGCAACGTTTACACGATCTAACGATCAATTTTCCACCAAACAAATTTCACTCCATGGCCAATAAAATGATGGAACCAACAGATGATGCCTATTAGTTCAGCAGAAACTCCGCTATCTTATATTAGGAGCCTATCTTATAATAAATTGACTCGCGTGATTAGTGGCGTTATATACAACTGCCTTTGGATCTGTATTACATAAACTTTTAACATAATTCTACATTCAAATGTGAAATATAATAACATGGGCTTTTATCGTGGCGTTTATTAAAAACTTCGAAACATTGAATTTACTTTTGCACGATGCGGAAATATTTTACTCACTTTAGGCAAATTATCATTATTATATCTGTTATTATATTTAGGCACGATTGTTATTTCTCCCATGAAGTTTATTGTGTTCAATCAAAGAGTAAGAACATGTATTATCAGATTATTTTCGTAAGAAATTGGGTCTATCGTTTGTGATGTAAAGGAACATTAGTTTGATGTATTATGTGTTTGCCCAGCGATGTGTGAATCTTCGCGGTGTGTTCAAAGAGGAGCGTATGTGCGTAAATAAACTTTGAGGACGCGAAATGATCGGCGTGAACCTGCTTACAGACACCTGCCTGGTGTTTTCTTAGCGCGGGCTAAAAATATCATTCTAGATTTCGGTGACTGCATTTAAGCAAATCGTACTCTTGGACGCACGCCTTCCTGTTGGCGGTGAATGTTGCCAACACTGTTTACGTTCTGATTTATTAACTTTGCGTTTTCCTTCGCATCTCTACTTATCTCCCGATATTATTGCAGTTAATGCAATCGATTGCAAAGCCGCCGTCGCCGATCTCTCTGACATCGTTATTTGATTAATTCATTTCTATTATCCAGAAGGGACAGGAGTTCTTGATTTCTAAATCATTAGACGGAGTTGTAATCGGATCACATTCGATATCGGGAAAAGTATTCGCATCTTCATTATTATTTATGTTCAACCGATTTTATACTAGCCAACAATTTATATCTATTCGATTTAAATACACTGTCACTTTAATCGAATTAAACTAAATAAATTGCAAGACTACAGAAATACGTCAGAATTGTTCTACATTAAAATAGCAGCAATTTTCAACCGCAAAATGAGATTTCATTCACGAACGTGTTCTCTACGAATTCTCTACGAAAGGAACTTTAGGAAAATGAATTTTTCAGAGTAACGAATTCTATAGAAGAATGAAAGATTTACATCTAGATATTATTAAAAAGAATTTTGATTCAAGAAGATTCCAAAGGATCAGATTTAAAATAATTTTTCCCGTTTCCCATCAATATGGAATATCCCGTTAAAAACATATCAAACTTCGTTATATCAGTTCTATCCATCTTACGCATTAGCGTTCTCTCTTTCGATTTTCCACCAATCTGTCTTGTCAGACGGAAAGGCCAGGGTTTTCGTGGCGTGTGTCTCACGTAACTGAACGTCAAGAGTTGTCGCTCGTCGCGAAAGTAGCCAGTTCGGCCGAGGGGTTGTCCGCCCAAAGCGGACAGACCGGCAAACTTTTTTCCACGGGACTTCAATCATTATCAACGTGAAGTCGACGCGACAGAGGCAGAACGGATTTCACATATACAGAGAATGAGAGAGAGAGAGAGAGAGAGAGAGAGAGGGGGGGAGGAAGAGAGAGAGAGTGGAGATGCGATAGATAAAACAGGCTGTTTACGGGGCGGACGGTTTCACGGAAGGGGTTGAAGGCTTCATGGAACGGGGAAAAGCACGGAAACACCGATAACGAGCGTCGACTGTGAAGAGTCGATCAATACCGCCGTTTCGAGAAGTCTACGTTGTCTATGATCGTTTTCTTCTCCTTCTTTTTCTTCTTCCTCTTCGTTGCCTTCTTAATTTAGCCCGATAAATGATTAAAAGTCCAGGCTATTTCTTCATAATACGGCAACGTTTTAAATGAACTATTCTAGCTTTTAGTTAGCGCAGAATGTTTAAGGCGGATAGACGATTTGCCAATTGCGCTTCGATCTTGTAGCGTTAGACTCCCCTATATATCATACAGAAGGGGTAAGATACTCCCAGGAGGTTACCACTTCCTCCCGAGAGGTGGCAATCGAATAAAAATCGACAATTTCTGATCGGATTTGAACTCGGGTCTTCAGACCACTAGAGCAGCGCGCAGCTTTCTGCGCTACAATCGCCACAAAGTTTCTAACCGCTTAATTGGTTGTATCTTCATTTCGACTATGATACATTTTGTCGTCAATCCTTTTAATTAAATTTAGCGCCACCTTCTTAATATTATCAACAACAATAATCACACTGTTGACTCTTTAACGAATGTCTTAAATTGACTGTTTCAGTGTCTGGAACGACGAATAAGAAAGAGGAAGAGACGGCGGTATCTTCGGTCACAGAAGGAACTACCGTAGTCCTCGGCACGAGAACAAGGACAGGAAGCGATCCTGGAGGAGGTATAGATCTATTAACAGCCCTGCAGCTTCACAATACTACTCGACAGGGCGTTACGCAGGTGCCGGGTCTGGTTAGACTGAGACCAGCCTATTATCTTCAGGGTGAGTCAACTTTGTTTGGTATTTTCGATCTCGCTCGCCTTTTATCCGAAATATGCACTCTCAAAATCTTTAATCATCGTCTACGTGAGATTGATCTGACAAAGGAAGCTTTTGGACACTGCAAAATAGTAATCTTAAATTATTGATATCACGTACAAAAGAATCAATAATAATCGAACATCATTTTTCTTTTTTTCTACGGATTCGAATTAAATTTCCCGCAGACAATTCAATTTCTCAATAGAAAGTTGCCTTAGAATGGATGCAACATTAAAAATTTATCTTACTGTTTTAATATTTAAAAAGAATAATAAGAAGTGGATTAAACACGTTGCATATGACGGAAAATAAAGCCTTTTATTTGATTCACACCCCTTCAGAGTTGCAACATATATTACGTGATAAATCGTGGCTCGTACACGAAGCTGCCACTTCGGTAATGCTCTCTTAACCCGAATACTCTGTTAATTTGCATATCGCCGGGGTGGTCTTTATGCGAACGATTCTCCTCTCGCTCCTCGCTGTGTAGCACACATTGCAATTATTATGTCTCGTAAAGACGAGGATTGCAATCTTTGAATTATAAAGCATTTATCTCCGTGTTCATGGAGTCACCTCAGAAATTAAGTCGAGAACGGCGGCACAATAGATAAGAGGATACAAAGCAAATTATCTCGAAATAAGAATTCTTATCCAAGAAATTTCTGATTTAATATTACAACGGTATCACGTTTTATACATTACGACATTCAGAAAAAGGTTTACGCACTCAGCAACAATCCGCAAAATGTGGAGTATACGTTTATGTAATTTTTAGATAGATTTTCCGTATCTTCTTAATTTAATGCCCTGTAGCGCCGTAACCGAAATGCATGATTTACGGTTAATTTACAATTCAATGGAGGATCCTGTTCCGAAATTAGTTCCTTGAAAAATGACGAACGACAAGCAGGCGAAAACACGTTGTCTCTTGATGGATGCATTTGCCTCTCATTACACGATGCTGGTTATGCAACGTGCGATTAATCGATATTGCGAAAGGTCAGTTTGATAGCACCGCCTACGCGTCGTCTCCGCTCGCAGACGCCCGAGAGGGTATTCCCCTATGACGAGTATCGATTGTTCCCTCGAATTTCAGGAAGTCACTCGTTTCGTAGTTATTTTCGACAGCCGATGAATATCGAGGATTCGCTTTGTTTGAAAACAATACGGCAAATAAATACAAACAATTATCAATTTGTCAGTTTTGTACTTAACTTTTTCACGTGACGCAGCATGTATACACATATTATATGCTTTTTGAGACTGATCGCGCTCGAAGGAGTTAAACGATGTTCCCGTTAAACGGGCGACCCTTCGCATCGACGAGCCCGTCGTCTATTCAACCCCGTAACATGGTGTATCCAATTATATCGGGGCATCCCCGCGCCCTTCGGCGGCGGGTGGTGTCCAAGCCACGTGGATGCGTGGGCGGCAGTGCAACGGCCGCGGAAAGCGGGCCTGGGGGCAGGGGGAGAGAGTGGGGGGTTGAAGTCGTGCCGCGGGAGGGTTTCCCCGAAAGAAATTTCAATTACACCGAGACGCCCTTCCCCGTGCTGCACCCTCCTAGAACGCTTTCGTGGAAGTTAGGCAAAGGCTCTTCGTGGCTCGCAACACGGGAATGCAAGGGGGAATCCCTTTTTGTTCCTCATATCGTCTGCGAGTCCTTGACGCTCCTGCTCTCCCGCCGCCTATCTTCGTTTGCTCTCGCACGCACGTTTCCTCCTCCTCCTCCCCCCCCCTCGTATTAGAGGGATCCCAGATGTAATCGGTAATACAGTTTCTTCCTTATGCCCTCGCCGTTTGTTTCAATCCATCGAATTCTCGCCATCTAATTCGAAAGGTGAGGAGCGATGAATGACAAATATTTCTATCGCAGATTGAGAACGACGATTTAATTCTTCGGTTAATGAGGACGGATGAAAATTGACCTACCGATAATTAAACTACTTATACCATTTTGTATTTTAAATGTAGACCTTGAAAAGCAATCGTACTAATACACTGGAGACTCAGTCAATAGACGTTTATAAAATCGGTCTCAAAATTATAATATTAGTTTAATTTTAAAATAAATAATTAAAGATCCATTTATTGCGAACAGTTCCAGTTGCTGAAAGAAAATTTCTTAACTTTATCTATAAAAAAAACAAATAGACAGCAATGGGGGGAAAATGTTCGCCCTATAATATCTTTATCTCTCGCTGCCGCATAGTTTCCCATTTAAGCCTCCCACCCCATTTCGATCATTCTGGATGAACACACAGGAAAGAGAAACTTCTTCGGGATTAGATTTATCTCATATGAACCGTTGGATCTTAACAAGAACATTTGCCGCAGGACAAAGGACGAGGATGATATACAGCGACACGTGCCGGAGTTTTCTCTGAACTTGGAAAATGGGATCTAGCGACCCTCTTTTATGCTTGGATAAGGGGTAGTACGATCTGATGATTTCGTCGATTCGATTGGAGCAACCACGAAATTCTGACACGAGTATTCATATCTCATTTATCACCAATCTCTCAGAGTTTCTTTATTCTTTGTGATGTCCTGAATAAAGTGGCATTTCATATCGGCAATAAATATTTCCCCCTTTGATGCTTATGTAATTCTCACGATGGAGTCATAGAATATAGACGCCGAAAGAGAGAGAGAGAGAGAGAGAGAGGGGGGGAGAGGGAGAAAGAGTAAAAGAGAGATTTAATCGTTTTATAAATATTTTACGACGCTATCATAAATTGATTAGATCGAGACACGCGAGTTTGCGTTGTCGCGTTTGGACGATGTCTATCGATTGCTTGTAAATTTTATAAGTTGCTCCGACTTGGAGCGATATATTATACTAGTGATATTAATACAATGGTTTCAGACACACATGCAAATAATATTAAAGATAAAATTTTGACTTCAACTTATTTCATTGTTAATAACAAAGAACGAAAGAAGAGCGTCGTCTCGTAACGTCACGCTAGCGCAATTCGAATGTCAGCGAAAAAGAAACGCCAAACGACTATTTCGCCCGTCGAATCTGTCGAGTTTCATCGAAATCGGAAACGTAAGATTTTTCAACGTTCTTTGCAAACGTTTCGAATGCTCTCCTTATTTCCGCAATGCACTAATGCGCGAGGGGTAAATAATGTTAAAACCCTGGCTAGCCTACCCCACAGGAAACGATCATTTTTCCGCTGCTCGAAACTGCAGCCAGTCTTCGCGTAGCGAAAACAAAATTTCACGGTCAAATTATGGTTTCTGCCCGTGTCAGCTCGAGTGCAAGGGTTGGCTCGTGCGTGCCAATTCACGCGGAACGATTTCCTTCGAGGCGAACAAGCAAGGTAAGGGGGTGCTTCCTCGCCGGTCGGCCTACCTTTCTCCTCCGCTCACCCAAGCCGGTGGTATTACATTATAATTAAGCGTGCGCGTACGTAATTGCTCGACGACGTCGTAGCCGCGGATCGGCGGGCCCCTCGCTCCGTCGTCGTAGGTGGCAAGACCCATGGGCAGAAAGGCACCGACGTTTTATTATCGGTCGGGTGTCCCGTTACTCTATGCGCACCGGCGCCGCATCTGAAATTCGAAGCGCACTTTGCGCCGCGAGAAGCCAGCCAGCGGCAGTCCGTTAGCATTTTGCACGCGGCAGTCGTGTAATGAGGTGTCCCTTATTTGGACAGCTCCTTTTCGTGAAAGGAGACCGAGCATCGCTGCGTTAAAACCGAGCCGCGAGGCATTGGAACCTTCGCCAGGAAAATACCCAAAAATTTTTTAGAAAAGACGATTTTTTTAATTGTAATTTTCCGAGTTGAAATTTTGGTACTTTGATGACATTATATTTTTTTATTCCTCCCTAGAATCTTTAATTATAAAAATTTACTTTAGCTCCTACTTAAAATTGACAAAAGTAGAAATCTCCGACACTATCAGTTTTAAAATAGGGAGTAAATTTTGTACTTGCAGTTCAACCTCTTTTACTGTCTTAAGTCCTGCTGTATAATAGAATTAAAGGTTCAACATAGGGACAAAATTTCGACTTAGGTTAAATCTTGATTTATTCGCTAAACCGACCGGGAGATTCAAAGTTTAACTGTTAGAAATTTCAAAGAATTTAAAGGACTCAGAGCCGTGACAGGGTGGTAGTGTCTAAATATTCTATTCTAAATTTATTGCGAAAAAATATCACCTAAATTCTTTGAAATTTGTGTTTAACACATACGAGCCTTACTAATTTATTTAACTGTTAGGTTTAAAATTGTACGCGTGGGCGCAATTAAATGTGAAGAGAGAGAGAGAGAGAGAGAGAGAGAGAGAGAGAGAGAGAGAGAGAGATGAATCAAAAATTTAAAAACCCAATTCCGAAAGACAAACCTATTTCCTATTATATTCATCTTCTGATTGTGTGTGCACAGCTGCGGGATTTCTCGTTTGTACGTGACACATTACACCAGTTCGCTTAATGACAATGATATTGAAGCCGCGATAGACGGACACCAGGATTGTCGATTGCAGTGGCTTAGTTGCGGTGTAATTTGCCAAATGGCCGTATTAATCTGTCTAATGGATAGCTACTCGGACAAGCAGCAACCATTCGGACGCGACGTGTTAATTGAATATGCACAAAGTATGGCTATGATCGATTTGCACATCGCGAGCCCCGATAATGATAGAACATTAAAATGGTTTTTTTTATCTACGAAGTAGGACAATATTTATTAAAAACTGTAGGATATTTCTATTACCTTTCTGCTAAATATAATGTCATTTTTTTGGAACTTTAGATAATTATCGTATAAATCACATACCAAGGTATTTTAAAACGGAAGTCTATGACAAATAAAATATTCTATAAGTTTTTAATGCTCTCATTTATAATTATAATTATATCGCTCACAATTCTCACGTAAAAGAAGACTCATGTAAATACATTTTATTGATTCTCCTTACGGTTACAACAAAGCGTTTTTGAAGGAACGTGCCCAAACCTCTTTCTATATCTACTTCTATATGTGGCGATCGAACGAAAAACCAACAATGTTTTGTTTGGTTTTGAACCCTTCGGATTACCAGACCAGCGCACAATCCTCTGCGGCACGATCGCCACGATTTCAAATACATCTATGTATTATATTAAGCAAATCAATTTAAATCATTACATTTTCTACATTCAAATAAAGAAAATTACATCTTAATAAACATTTTAGAGAATTAAAATAAAATGTTTTTAATTAAAAATTATATATTCTTTGCTATTTAATAAATACTTAAATTAAAGCAATGCATGTTTCAATTTGTTTGTTATTTTTTAAATTTAAGTTAATAAACTATTAGGAGCCACCTAATGAATAATTGTGTTGAGTAAAGTAATATTTTTTCGGATTAAAATATTCTTTTTATCAGTGTACTATTAAATTCATATTAAACTCACGTGAATTATATGAAATTATGTGACAAGAGCAAACTTTTTAACAGGCACAATTATTTGTTGAATATTCCACTTTGTCAAATGATTTCGCTATTGGATCATTCGTTCTCGTTAAATGTATTTTCGTGAATAAAAATATCCGGAGGTTGCGAACAATAGGTTTTCACATCAATACGATTACGTAACGGGTGCGCAGAGAATCTGCGACCACCTACCCTCCAAAAATTCGGGGTGGCCTACATCGCTGTGCTCTAATCTCTATCGACGAGTCGATAGTCCAGTTCTCGCATTACTGCAGTCAGCAGACGATTCGTCTGTCCCGTTTTAAAGTATGGCGCTTTACGTAACATTAAAAGTGTTGTTGTTTCACAGCAACTTCGTGGATGGAGTTCTCTTGCTGTTTACCGCCTCGATTATTGGCGTCAAGGAAAAATAGCGCAACATGATAAAAAGTTGTGTAGTTTTCGTAAAATTTTCTCAGGTTTTCGTGAAAAACTGTGCACTAAAGAAATTTAGTATCCAGTATAACGTCTATTATTTGTTTAAAAGCAGACTGAATAATGATTAAATATATATAACATTGTTACTCGTTATTAAGAAAAAGGATATTAGTAATTAAACGGTATTTTATATGTATAGCTCTTGTTCAAGAGGATATGTACATGTTTGGAGAGATATTGTATAATTAATTCTTAGCATCGATCGCTCGCTGTACTATACGAATAAACGCGCGCGCACACACACACACACACACTCTCTCTCTCAATTACAATAAATTCTGGAGTGAACAGTAGTCACAAATATATACGACTCCGCTTTAAACAGTACTTTTTAAGAACCCACATGTGCTGGCTCAATGATTGCATTATTAAATTTCAATACCGCTTCCTCTCCCAGAACGACTGAGAAGCACATCCTCCGCCACAATATTGTAAATAATGATCGCTCGCCGTGCTCTAAATTCGCGGCGAGCCGCTTACCGGAAGGCGGTTCTCAACCTTACCTGGAAGGTTAAAAATTCAAATCAGCCCCGCATCGATTTCGAGCACGGCATGCGACAGGCCTTTCCACGGACTACTACACGGCCGCATACAACTTCCCAAAATCCTCATGTACCTATCTGATGGCGTATAAGCTACATATATATTCGTTTCAATCTATCTAATTGCGGTAGAGTTTGGGTAGAACTTGGAAAGCGTTGAAAAGAATTCGGTATATCGGTTACTCCTGCAGGCAGAGCATAAAATATACAGAGCACACACGGGCAGCCGCGTGTCTTGCCGCACCGATCATCGTGTTTTACTACTTCCAGGCGAGGAGAGGGAGCTCCGACTGAACGAGGAGAACTTCGAACGGGCGGCCGCGCTACTCCGGCGGGTTCCGGAATTCACTATAGCCGCCGCGCTGCGCCAGGAGGAGGCCAATTCCGGGACGATCGTCGCCTTTTCGCACGGGAACAATAGGTACGAAAAGTTCTCCCCTCCCCTCCCACCGTTTTGCAACGCCGTTCGGGAATTTCGGGGCTCGGTCGCTGGGACAAACAATGAGCTGTGACCTATTTCAAACGACGAGAATGTCATGTAGATATAAGCCGCGTGCGGAGAAGAAAAGTCCCTTTCGAGCATGTTATTTTATAGAATGTATCGCAAAATATATATGCACATGTGCTCGTGCGTG
This sequence comes from Vollenhovia emeryi, assembly GCF_000949405.1. Lineage (NCBI taxonomy): Eukaryota > Metazoa > Arthropoda > Insecta > Hymenoptera > Formicidae > Vollenhovia > Vollenhovia emeryi. The sequence continues at coordinate 745,421 of NW_011967136.1, forward strand.
AAATATAAGAGATGATGTTTTAACGGACCATTAGAATTCGCAAGTTGCATTACGATACATCTTTCACGAGTAACCGTGGAATAGTCTGCATTTTACTATTTGATGATATCATCCTGCCTTAACGCACGCAGCACGAGAATTCCGCTGTCGTTTATATTTGAAATAACGACGTCTGCATTACTCGGTGCATATAACTAGGACAAAGAATTATTACCCCGCTCGGACAATAAAGAGCCTTTACGGTTGAATAATATTATCGCAGCGAGATTGTCAAGCAACAATTACAGCGTGTGGCTGTGCGCATTTTGTTTCTCGTCTCTCGTCGCTTTGTTAAAAATTGCTTCTCAGTTTTATATTTCTCAGCTCCGCAGCTTTGTCGGTATGCATCGGCGATAAAAGAAGTTAGTGTGTCAATTGTCGAGCGAGAGTGAAGGAGCACTCGGCTCAATACCGCATCCTTCGCCGGTACTCCGAGAATGCGGTCTACCTGTTATCGCCTAGCTGACACAAATTGGATAGACTCGCGCTCGTGTATATTGCACGGCATAAATTAACGTGCCGCAACTATGATCAATATAGACGAAAACTCAATAAGCTCCTTAAAGGCCAATAAATTTCCCAGAACTTAATTACGCGTCGCCTGTAAGTACGTCCCGTTAGCGGCGACAGCGTAAATTAATTGTCTTGCTATAAGCACGTGAATCCAGATTGTTACGTAAATTAAATCGCTCTTGATAGAATTTCAAAATTATTATACCGTTATCATTGTGACACTAGTAACGGAGAAACGAACCGAAATATTTGTAATCAACAAGATGCCAGATAATATTAAAAGATGCAGTATCCCGAGTCGAAGTTTTGGTACTATTTTGATACTTTTAAGGATAATTTACGCCTACTTAGCTGATCTATACACCTACCCAGACCAGCACTAACCTACTTTGATGACATTATATTTTTTTACTCCTCTCTTGAATCTTTAATTCTAAAACTTTACTTTAGCTCCTACTTAAAAGGACCTACTTTAATGCTAAATTGGTAAAAGTAGCAATTTCCGACACTATCAGTTTTAAAGTAGGAGTAAATTTTGTACTTGCAGTTCGGCCTTTTTTTACTGTCTTAGGTCCTACTATATAATAGAATTAAAGGTCCAACATAGGGCCAAAATTTCGACTCGGGACCGTAATACACTTAATTCAGTTTAAAATATTACTCTCTAAAGTTTTGGAGTGAAAATAGAATCATGGAGCGAAATATTCACTCTATTGGAACAAATATTAGAGTGAATACTCCATAATAAATAGGGAGGTAGGCACTAAGACGCGCTACTTATTAATTTTCTGCGAGGAAAAATAACGAACTAGGATTAGACTAGGATGCGAACCTGGGACCTTCCGCTTGCCGGGCGAATGCTCTTCCAACTGAGCTACCCAGGGCCACTAAAAATCATTTTATTAAGTGACGATGCGAACAACAATTGACAAACCTCCAACCTGGAGGGCTATACCCGTAAAGGGGCATGTGTGGCAAGGCACTCGGTGGTTTGCCACTTTCCTTCGAGAAGCGGCGTTTGAAAAAACCAGCGGTGTCCGTGGCTGGATTTCAACTCGGATCTTTCCGTTTATTTATTTACTGAGCAGCGCGCATTTCTCTGCGCCACGCTCGCCACAAATATTAGGGTGAATACTCTAATATTGCGAATATTTCACTCTATGTAAATATTCGCTCTAATAGAGCAAATATTTGCTCCAATACAGTGAATATTTCACTCCATGGTTCTATTTTCGCTTCAAAAACTTTAGAGAGTACACACGATGTAACTGCGATATTACAGTAATTCTAGTTTAAATCCTGTATAGTTGTACCTACAAATTTATAATCGACAATAAGTAGAATGCAATGTGCGTCAGGTACTTGGAGCTGCAGAGCAGCGGACGTAAGGACGAGCTTCGACTTCATTACGTATCACGCCGCGACGGAACCGTACACGTCGAGGCGTTTCCTTTCCGACTGGCCGACGGCGTCTGGCACAGGGTCGCCCTGAGCATAAGCGGCTCGCAGGTCGAGCTGCTGGTCGACTGTCACCCCTTGTACAGGCGGCTGCTGAGACCTGGTCCACCCGACACCAATTTCACCCTGCCGCAGCTCCAGCTCTGGGTAGGACAGAGGAACGTCAGGCACTTTCTCTTCAAGGTGAAGCCGTTTTACCGTAGCATACGTCTTCCCGCGTATTCGTTTTTATTCCTTTTTTTTCTATCTAATTAACACGGCATTCAAGACTGATGTTAATATTAATCAGTCAGAAGAGTTAAATATTCATAAAAATTAGCATGTACTCCTAATTTAACTTATCATCAGCAAGAAGGCAATCCGATTTTCGTTTAGCTTAGTAACCTTGACACACACATGATGATTTAGCACTAAGCTTTCCGTATGATTCTCGCGCCGCAGGGTGCTTTGCAGGACGTCAAGTTAATAGCAGGACCTCACGGTTATCTTTCCCAGTGTCCTCAGCTCGACTCATCCTGCCCCACATGCGGTCAATTTTCGATATTACAGAATACCGTGGAACAACTGATGCACAATCTCAATGACTTAACTCGTAGGGTAAGTAATTTGTACGTTTACACAAAACTGGCGTCAAAGCAACGTGATACAAGATTCAATGCGGTATCTTACGTGGTTGTATAAATTATGTAAATCATACATTGTTATAATTTTATCGTATAACTGTGCACAAAATAGTTTTAAATAATTCTCAATTTTTCAGCAGGTACTCTAGTACAGTAATGGCACGATAAATATATCGTTACGTTTTTTTTCCATTAAATATAAATAAGGCAAATTGTTTTTGTTCATGGACATCCTTCCTTTCAGCTAGCCGCTGCAGAGGGCAGGATAAGCAAAGTGGAGGAGTGCGAGTGCCAAAAGTCCTGTAGGGTGAACGGTACCGTCCACGAGGACGGCGCGACCTGGATGAAGGGTTGTCAGCATTGTTCCTGCATCCACGGCGAGGTCGAGTGCAGGCCGATGCCCTGCGTTCCAGTCGCCTGCAAGCATCCTGTCACTCGTGAGGGAGAATGTTGCCCGACTTGTCTCAGTAAGTGGAACATTATACTGTCTTGTTCGTCCCTTTATCTCCCAATTCATAAACGTCTTTCCTTAACGTCCCACAATCCGTAATAGATTTTCATAAAAAGCAATTTTCATTAAACCATTGTGATTCTTAAATACTTAACTTCGAAGCAAGAATCATATAACATTTCGGATTTTTATTGTTGCCTTTTTATTTTCTAAGCCGTTCGCTTAGCGCACAAAATAGTATATCACTTGTACCCCATGCAGTTCGTGTCTCTGGAACATCGTGTAAATTCTTGACAATTGAGAGGACAACTCTCTTAAGTAGTTTAATACGTTACCGCTTCCACGTGAATCCACATCTTTTACCTTCACACACGCAACTGACTGATTAGTTGACGTAGCGTGTTTCGTGTTGAGCTTCTATCTCGTGCCTCACGTTACTTATCTCGCCATTCGTGTCCGCAGGACAATGTTACTTGCACGGCGTAATTTACGATCACGGCGAGAAGGTCTCACCGAAGCAGTGCCTCGAGTGCAACTGTTCCGACGGTGTCTTCACCTGCAAGAGAATCGACACTGACACCCAATGCCCACCACTGCCGTGTCCACCCAGTCAGCAAATCAGCGTGGCGGAGGAATGCTGCAAGTTTTGCCCAGGTACGTTCTCGCTTGAAACACTACATGCGAAAGTGAAATCGCAATTTCAAATTCACGATATTTCCGAAAAAAAAGATCTAGCATTTCGTACTTTCACGTGGAATTTTATAACTCGATTTTAAACAGTCAGTATTAATAATTTCTTTAAGAGATTGCTTTTTTATAACTCGTTGGTTTGTAAAAAAAACAACAAAGAAATATATGAACACCCTCAGACATTGAAATTTAACAGATACATTTTGAATGACGCATGTTATAATATTGAATCTGACAAAATGGCGAGCATGGAAAAGCGACAAAGCTTTGCGGGACAGCGAAAGCATGGTTCGAATAATTCGCATACTTTTAACCCTAACCCTCTCGTGCGTGTAATTTCATTCCCATGGGTTTCCAAGTCTGCTTTATTTCCGCTAATTTTAAATAAATGCATATTATATCGTAGCCATATAAACATACGGTTATATTAAAAGAAATAGATGGCTATGTACAGAGACAACAGAGAAAAGAACTAAAGGGACTAATTACTTCTGTTAGCCACTGCTTCTTTTCAATTATTATGGAATTGAAAGTTATAAGCTTATTGATACACGTATTTTAATATTTACATTAATTCAAATAAAGTGGGATAAAATCAATCCATAAGATTTGCTCCCCGTTATTAATTAATTGTAATGCCTGTTATGCATGGGAGGGTTACTAACGCCAAATAAAGACGACAGCCTTCTATCTAAAACCGCTAAATCGTTAATTAAATCTTCTAACCGTCCTTCGTATTTGCCTGGCTAACACAATTTAACCAGGGGTGAACTACTGCGCGAAGGGCCACAACTGTCACCCTAACGCAGCCTGCGACAATCTCGACACAACCTACACCTGCAGTTGCAATCCGGGTTTCCAAGGGGACGGTTTTAACTGTCACGGTACTTAACGCTTACTTAACTTACTTGCAATTAATCGTGAGGTACATCACATTTTTGCACGAGAAGCATGTAAACTTCATGTCAAGTAACATCTTCGCTCGATTCGCGAAAAACCTTCCATCTCGGTTCAATTGAAGACGAATATTAAGAAATTGTGCATCGCTTATTGTTGGTTTTAACAGCGAGTTAAAGATAAATTGTTATCTTTTTCGTCATTACTTAATCTTTTGTGTAAATCATTTATATTTTATAAAACACTCGGTATACGTTGAGTGTTCTCCAACATTAATTATTTCTCTATGAATTCGCAAGCTGCAATTAACAGTCTCTATTTTATTCCTAATATATTTTCGGGAGATACTAAATATAATTATAATTTGTATTATATAAATTGGTTATACTATTAAATTCATTTCCTATTTTCTTTACTTTTAACGTCTTACTTCATTCAAAAATTTCGCATTTTACTCACACAAATCTTTCGCTTAAACTCAAAATCTGTGTTTTAAATTAATGCGAGCATTCGCACGACTTCGTTGAGTTCGCCATCATTGACACTTTCTTTTCGTCTCGTCACTCAGACGTGGACGAATGCAAGGAGAAAGGTGGATCGGGTCATCATTGCAACGCGAACACGAAGTGCGTCAACGTGTTGGGTTCTTACACGTGCGAGTGTCTTCCGGGTTACTATAGAACGACCAGCTACAAGTGCGCCGACCTGGACGAGTGCGCGACTGGTCAGCACTTGTGTGACGAGCACGCCACATGTGTGAACACTAACGGTAGCTACTACTGCATCTGCGAGGACGGCTATATCGGCGACGGCTTCACATGCAAACGTACAGTATATCGCCTTTATATATCAATAGCAACGATATTAATTAGTAACCGAGGTTCAACCTGGCAAAACATCTACTTAAACTTATATTAATGATAATTAATCTATATAATTAGATATTTCCAATTTCACAAACAAATTTACGTATGCAAAATTGTGAGCGATTTATACGAAACGTTCATTGAGTGAAACACTCTATTAAAGACTCTTACGATATTGAAAATGGGAAAGAAGTCGAACGTATCTTTTTTTATTGAAACATACGTTCTCCAAGCGAATGTGTACACAAGCAATCGCAACGGTATTTTCATCGCATCGATGAGTAAAGCGGTGAGAAAAAACTTGTTAAAGTGGGGAGAGTTTATTTTTCCCCGACATAGAGGTACTTCGCAAAGAAATCAGAAGCGAAAAAATAAAAAATTCGCTTTTCAAAGATGATATTCGAATAATTACGGAGTCGAATAATTCCTCTTTTATTTTCAGAGAAAATTTATCGCACGCACTTAGAAATGATTTCTAAACTAATAATAAGAAAACTGCAGGAAGTCTCATTGAAAATTAAATCTTAATTTAATTTCAATTAAAAAAATGGGGTTGAGATAATAGCGTCATCGACATATAGAATGGACTGAGCGTTACGCGCGACACGCCAGCACACGATCTGAAACGAGAGAGAAACACAGTAGGATATGTCTGTCTTTCTCTAATGTAAAGAATTATTTAACGCCAGTAACTGATTAACCAATGTAGAAAATTGCTTGACGACGCTTGGCTGGCAAAGTCTAATTAAAGAAATTCATTGCGAAAAATATTACCTCAGCCAGGGTCTGAACTTTCTCTAATGTAGTTGACAGTCCAAAGACGGCCCTACATTAGAGAGAGACAGACGTATCCTACTGCGTTTCTCTCTCGCTTCAGAGCGTGTGCAGGCACGTCCCGCGTAACGCTCAGTCCATTATATATGCCGATAAATAGAATATCTTTTTTCCTTAAGATAAGAAGGCCTGAACTACAAAACTTGTCTTTTCTTTGTAGCCGTGTGCAATCAGACTTGCCAGAACGGTGGCGAATGCGTGGCACCCGGAAGGTGTTCCTGTCGGCGCGGTTATATCGGCAATAGCTGCGAACTCGACCTGGACGAGTGTGCCAGCGATCTGCACCGGTGTCATCAGTCGTCCACGTGTTTCAACATGCCCGGGTGGTATTACTGCCGGTGTAAATCTGGCTACAGGAGCGCCCTGCACGACAGTACCCAGGGCACGCAATGCGTCGACATCGACGAGTGCAACAATCTAACAATCGAGAGGAGGCACACGTGTCATCCTACCGCGACATGCGTCAACACCGTGGGCAGTTATGAGTGCGTGTGCCCGCCGACGAAGGACCTGGACGAGTCCGGAAAAGAATGCAGACTCAGTGAGTTCGCTCGTCGCGTCTATCCAGGATGCACTCGTATCTTACGACTGAAACCGTTCTTAATTGTACCCAAAATACCACCAAAAAAAAAATTGGTTACATTGCCACGCTGTACTTTTAGGTTGCTGGTTCGAAGATCGTGAAGTTAACAATGGCGAGATTCTGGCGCCGTCCGGAAATCCTTGCAGGAGATGCGTATGCCAAGACGGTGTGATCACTTGCAAGGATCCCGTATGTGACTGCAGCGCACCGGGAAGTCACAGGGACAAGTGTTGCCCTCAATGCAATCCCGCCGCGTCGTGCAGGCACCAGGAACTCCACAACCTAGTCTTCAGAAGCGGAGAACGTTGGATATACCAGTGTCAGACTTGCGAGTGCCTGGTAATAAACCTGTCCGAACTACACTATACGTCTGTCCTCAAACGGCAGACCTGTGATAGAACAAACGAATTAGAAGAACATTTTAAACAAACCCTAAACCCTTCCGCTCTCAAGCTTTATGTCGTAGCTCCATCATAACGCGATTCCTTAAAACAAAAAGTTACAACGGCCGATTTCAAACTTTCTGCGAATTACCACACGGTCTATTGCAGTACGGCGAAATAGACTGCTGGCAGATGGAGTGTCCACCGGTGACCTGCTCGAATCCCGTGACCGAGGAGGGCGACTGCTGCCCGCGCTGCGAGGACGATCCCTGCGCTCGTGAGGTGCCGGCGAACGGCACCTCGTTCACGGTTCCTAGTCGTCCCCAGCCGTGCAGCTACGCCGGTATCGTCCACGACAGCGGCAGCTCCTGGCAGGACCCCCACGACAAGTGCACCACGTGCGAGTGCAAGGTAAGAAGAAGGATCGGACGTGTCATCACGCGAGTCCGTCGCATCGCAGGACCCGCGATCGGTCACTGACCCGATCCCGTGCGAGATACGAAGGATACGGCTAGGATAAAGGGGGGAATTCGCCGGAGAAGGACAACGCCATGGGCACGGAAGAAGTGAGGATGGTCGTCCGCAGAAATCTCACCGAGTCCTTTTCATATTTCCAGAAATTTTTTAACAGTATTCTATTTAATTGCGATAATACAAAATATGTTGTATACTTCAACCGCAATTAGTTGGG
>NW_011967136.1:754350-780924 GCF_000949405.1 Vollenhovia emeryi
CCATTAGTTGTCTACACATTTTTTTTACGCACGTTCAATATAATAAAATAATATACTTTTCGTGTGCTTTCCAAAAGTAATTGCGGTATCGCAAGGAGATAATGCCAGTCGTAAAATTGTTTGATGGGGTATATTTTTGAATCTTTCAATCGTTCACGACGCAACAATTATTTAAGCAACGAAGATAATGAAACGTCAACCATCCCAACGAGATCTTGGTACCCATCGCGCTTACTTCTCTCGCGAATTCAAGAGCTCAAGGTCAGTAAATGAACGGAAATATTGCCTCAATTTAGCCGTGGATCTGTCATGTGCCTACTCAATTGCGCTCGCTGTACTATGCCAACGTAAGATGCAAGAAAATTGCTGTGCAGACGTCCATACGCAAAATATGTATACGTACATATACATGGCGGGGCATCAACGCAAATATCGTATCGGTCAATTTCATTTCCGTTCGTTTCACATTTGATTTTGTCCGCAACGTTTAATCACCGTTTATTCTCATTAACGCTGCCATTTTTTTCGTACAGAATGATTTTTGCTCTATTCTAGTGCACTTGAATAGAAATCGCCAGCCAAAAATTACGTATTAATTCTGCGTATTAGTTTCTCTTCAGAGACGAACAAGTATTCCTTGCAAAAGTATATTCAAGTGACGGGAGATCAATTTTGCTTCAATTGCTACCGAATCATAAATACCCACACATTTTACAATCTATTAGATCGAAAGTCTCCACCTTCTTGGTACATACGATCAAAATTGTCCGCCATGCTAACATGAAATTATACACACAAGCATCCATTCATCATTTTACTTTTACTCACTCTCTTTACTCTCTGTCTGTCTGTTTTTACTTGTCGTCAGTAGGTAATCCTCGAATAGTACAAGGTACATATACTGACTGTTCCTTTTTTTTTTTCGTGCAGTATGCCGTTTGTTTTTGCGGTGTGTATTAACGCGAATCGATTTTGCAAAGCTGAACGCTGAAGTTTTATTAACCGTATGCTGAGAGGAGAGAAATAACGTTCGTAACGTGTGTGTTGAAACCTAACTTTACATTCGCATGAATTTAACTAACCAAGTTAGACTGGAACTATACGCGAACGCTTCAGTTTTGTATTTCGTTTAAAGAAATACATATGTATATATGATATAAAAAGTGTATATAGTATCATATTAATATTATCAGTGTTATAACATTATCTTCTCTCTCAGCGTGCACTAATGCGTCGTGCTGGCCTTGTCATTATACGATCTCAGCGCTGTACTCACCACTGTAAATTATTCAAACTTCCTATTTTTATACATTGTTAGACACATTCAGGGGCGTCCCTAAGCTAGCCTAAGATAAATGTTATTCGTTCCTTCTTTTTTCGTTGCCTGCCTTGCACGTGGCAGCGTTCGTCGTTCATTTCTCCGTGTATGAGAAGAGAAATAGATATCTTAGATTGTTAAATCTGTAGAGATCTTAGATTATCAAATGATTTCCCCTCTAAAGCTGTAAATCCATTTTCTATAATTCTATCATGATTTATTCTTCAAGATTCACATTCCCATAGTGATCAAAACATTTAAAATCTACTTAAAACTTTTCTTACGTCCTTTTATACAAAAAGGCCAAGATGTCGGTATTTTATGAGCAAAGTGTAAAGAAAAATACCGCAATTAATTGGACGTTGCAGATATCTAGAAGAGCATGATTGGCAAAATAAATCCTTACGTATTTTGCAATGGAAAAAATATCACTCTTCATGTATAGAAACTGTAGATGTGGAATGCGATCGAATACTGCCATGGCCGTGAGAATCCCGGTTCGTATATACAACGAAATCGTAAAAGGAAACTTCGAATTTCGAGAGAACTCGTTCCGCTTCTTCGCCGAGTGCTTCGCTCTCGTCATCGTCATCCTATTGCTAATATCAAACGAGACAGTATCTCAGACACATCTGCTTAACTCGATCTTTAGTTGCAGAAACTATAAATAGATAATAACATATTGAATTGGGACGGATGGTTTTAGCAATAGTTTAGCAATTTATAATTTAGATTTCCTACGAAACTTGGGAAATTCTAAACTTATACACACGTACGCACATAAACACGATTCCTATTTTTGTATATTCTCTGTGAAATTTAATTTTTTTTTAGATTACTTAATTAGGGTGACGATGAACTGTTGTATATGGTGTTTCATACTTATCGTTTTATCTTTCAAATCGTAAAAAGTGTTTGAGAGTCGCGATCTTTTCTTAACAAGTTGAATACGAGCGAATGTTTGTGAAAATATTGCAGCTACGCCGACACGAAATCCCAACTGAAGCTCTTTGAAAATCAATTAAGATTAGGTATCTGTTACCTCTACGGCTTAATTTCCCTGGTTCTGCTTTCAACAGTAACTTGATTTCCCAATCGCAATCGAAATTCTCCCTCTCGAAGTGCGGCTGAAAGATAACACGGTAAATCCAGAACACCTCATATATACACCAAACCGAGATTGAGCCGAGATCTCACGATCGCGCGTGCTTCGGGTCGGCCCTGCATGGATCATTTTATTAGTGTTTACCGCCCGGCGACGATTAATAGAAAACGGACCTGACCTCATAGTGATCGAGCGTGCACCACGACCTTGATCCCGCCGATCCGATTCGCGATCGCCTGAACGCGCCCGATCGACGGCAGTCTAGCGTCGTGCCGCCGCAAGTTCAATCAAGAGCGGCGGCACGATCCACCACGATTTCATCAGTGGATGACATTGGCAACGATTGGCCGTGGACCACCAGAGTGGAATTCGACTGATTCCGCTGGCGCCTAGGCCAATCATATCGATCTCCTAAGCCGCGACGAGATCGCGAACGTGGATCGACGTGGCGTCCAGAGAGGTCCTGGTCACGTATGTAGGAGAAATATAGCGAGGGAGGGATATAGGAGGGAGGGAGGGCCGGGGGGGGGGGGAACATTGTCTGCCTGTGACTATGCTGTGTAAATTAACCCCGCCACCTTGCCCGTGATGACTAACCTCATATAGCCTAACAATGGGTATCCTTGCAGGTGCCGTACTGCGCCCAATTGGTGAGCAATAGCGCGTGTTGTGTGCATCGGTAATCACGTCACTTCTACCTCACCTATAATCTCTACTACCTGCCTCTTCTCTTCTGTCTTTATTGTGTGCTGATTAATGTACTACGACTAACGGAGTGCTCGAGTGCTTTCTTCGTCCCTTTCCCCTCCGCCGTTTCCACCTGCTTAGACAGTTCTGTCCTGTTTCGTTAATCCCGGACTTTCTGCCTCTTTTCAAGCTTCCAATATCTCCGAACCCTCGCTCGATACTTGGTAGCTCTTCTTTCACTGACCCTTCTCTTCCCTTTGACGTCTTACTTACTAGGACTTGTTGTCTACGTTAATCGCCGCACGTTAATCACCCTTATCAGAGCTTTGTCACTATTCAACAATGGGCATATAAATGTATCGCAAGCACGGAGCATGTGCATCTGATTGCATTCGAGGGAGAGTGTTCTCGACGTGACGTTGACGATCTTCCAGATTTCCGAGTGGATTTCAAATTAGTTCGGCAAAATGTACCTACCGAAAACCACCGACTATTCGACATTTGATATAATCGCTATCGCGCGCTGTTTGCGAAGTTGATCGTACGATCTAACTCTTATCGTATTACGATTATATATAGACGGTTGATTAACGACGCCCTTTCGCGTTTGTACTTTACTCGACTCCTTATCTAAACTCCCTTGTTTTAAATATTCGTGCTACTAAAAATAGCGTCTGCTCATGGGACGCCGCGAAGAAAAATCGTTTGCATGTCCTTTTATCGTTCAGGATCGCGCGAAAACGACTTCGTCGACGGATCGCACGAGAATACGGCGTGTTATCCTACCTTAACCGTGGGAGGGGGGGATGGGGGAGGAGATCGATTGCACGTTTTCGAAATTTGCATGCGTCGACGCACCTCTCACGCGTACTTCCTACTATCCCCTCTCTCACCTTTTCTCTCTTTCACCTTCTACTTTTTTTTATATACTTACGCACACTCCGAGACGCACGGTCGTTCATGCAAAAAGATAAAAGAGAAGACGATCGTTTCGGTCGGCGGATCTTTCTCGTGTCGATCGAGGAGCATGGCGCACGAGGTGGCAGACACACGTGACATACACGCACACGCGCGCGCGCACGCATACACACACACATATATGTATATATGTGCACACATCACATATACGGACTGCGTCTTGGATCCGCGATTATGTCTGTTTTTATTATGTCTCTTTCTCTTTTCATATTTTTTTGCTATTTTTTAAAAGCGTCGTTGTCGCACCTGAGCCTCCACTGCACCCTCCTCTGATCTGCATTCGAGATTCGGTAGACGCACCAAGAGGTCTCTTTCTTTCTCTGTATCGACTTTACCGAGCGCCGATCCTGGCAAGACGGAGATGTCTCGCGCCAAGACGCGAATGATAAGGCAAAAAGATCGAGAAGTAAGCCGCGACGCGTAAAATCTCGGACCTTAATTAGGTTTTATCGTCGAAGTATCCAGAGCTGTCGAGCCTAGATTTTTTTATATCGATAAACGTTGCGCGAATATTATGCAAATTGTCAGTGTAAAATCAGCATTACAAAATGTATCCTGCCAGGATCGTAGTGGAAAGTAGTGGAAACTTAGAGATTTGTCGCCGGGTATCAAAGACATACTATGGAAATTCATTGTTTTGCCCCCCTTTCGAATGTCAGCATGAGTGTCCTTACAGTTATTGTAATTGTGATCATGACCACTTACAAGTCGTCCTCTTGACCGAGAGAAAAGGGCGCCGCCGACGCGGGTGTGAGGAACGTCGCAAGGGAAGTTTCAAGGGAAGTAAAACGGGGGTCGGATTCTTGCACGTTGATTTTATTATCTCGCCACGGCGGAACTGATGCGGTATTGTTCTACGAAACAATGAATTACATACTATGGACACAAGTACCTGCCTCATTACTACAGGTTGGAAAGTCTTGGCGCGCCAAGCAACGGACTGATAGTTAACCCGTTTGTTGATAAAACTTTGTTGAGTTTTTTTATCAGGTGACGTCACTCATTGAAAGAGGAATTGGTAAAATAATCTGTCGATAAAATTTCTAATATCGCAAAAGCTTCAAGAAATGGGTTAATTATAATTTTTACGATTTAACAATTTTCCGTTTGTGCGAATTGAAAATTATTCAGAATTGACAAAACTTCTCTCTTTGTTAGAAAGTAATTCAGACTGGTACAAGACGCTACTTTAATATCAAATAACTCCAAATAACAGATCAAGAAATATTGTTTTATACGAAAAACACAACCGGCTCACGATCGAAAAGCAATTTTACGCCCATGCCATACGATTGGATTTTTGATTTTCGACCTGTTCATTTCTCGACCGCGTTCTGTCGTGAATCACGCCGGCCAAGACTTTCCAATCCGGAGTCGACGAGCCAAGTCGACAATTATGAACGAAAAGCGCCTAATTCCCTCCGCCGTGGCTAACCCAGTCTCCCACGAACCTCTCCGTAGGACGGGCAGCTTTGCTGCAGCTACGATTACGGCTGCGCTGGCGATCTGGGCGACGACAAGCAGCAACATTATCCAGTCGCTGTTCCTGAGCCTTTCGTACGCCATCCACCAGACCCTGCGGTCCAGTCGCTGGTCAACGGTGCACCGGAAGCAGCTCTACCAGCGGTCACCGGCACACCCGGCACCACACGCACCATCACCACCACCACCACCACTTCCGTCGCGAGCACCACTTCCCCCGTCTCGTCGCCCTCGCACTACTCGTCATCCTCCAGCATCAGCAACGGCAACCCCCACGATCTCAGGCAAGGTCACGCGACGGACTCGCACATCTCGGTCATGCCGCAAGCTCAGCAGGACATGGCCTATCACGCCATCAGGTCGCAACAGCAGCAACGGCAGCAGCAAGTATCGTCGACGACGAGACACCAACAGTCCGTCGGAGGCTCGACGACGTCGTCAACGGCATCGGAACTGTCCGCGGCGCCGTCGGCGACGACGCCGCCGCCCGCGACGCCCGTCGGTGGCAGGTCGACGTCATCGCGACGCGGCTCGTCGTCGAACACCGTCAATCACCGTGGCAGTGCCGCCACCGCCTTCTCCTCTTCCTCGTCGTCATCGTCGTCGTCGTCGTCGCCGACTCTCGCAGTGGTCCTGGCAACCTCAACGAACGAGGAGCCCAATCTACCGCCCGCGAGCGTCCCTGCGCAAATCCGCCAGCTGGTCGGTCGCCGTCGCAAGGACAGCAGGAAATCCATTGTCCTTGACAGCGCCACTTGAGGGCCGTGGATTTAGAGGAAGATAGAAAAGAACGAACTCGACACACTTGGCAAGGCATTCCAGAGGGGAAACCCGAGGAGTCTCCCAGTCGTCCGACGCGCGTTGCCCGTTACATCGTCGACAGAAAAGGGAAAAATGAAAGCTCGACAGAACGCGAAGATGAGAAGGAGCTGGCGGACCGTTGGCGGTACAGCCGACATTCGCGGAGGATCGGCGTCGCCGCGTTGAGGAAGATTCGTTCCTCTCTCTCTCTCTCTGGAGCCTGTTCCCGGAATCCGTGTCCGGCGATCCCGAGGAATAATGCTCCGTCAACGGAGCTAGATCGATGATCGCCTCGCTGACCCTTGGCCCTAGTCCCGCTAGGCTCCAGGTTCTAACGCCAAGATCGAGATCACCAGTACTATCGATAGCTCGTGTCGTTTGCGATCGAGTCGTTTGCGGGTCAAATCACGTAGTCGCTATTGACATCCGGACCTAGAACAGCCGCGGGCCGGGCTTACGGCTGAGAGCGCGTACGCGTCCAGGACGTTCGCTTTTCCGCTTGAATCGCTCGCTCGAGCTGCGGTGACCTTCTTCGCCTTTGATCGCCGTCACCAGACGAGCGTCGACAGACCGCGACGCTAATCGAGAGATAATCGGTGCGGAAACAACTTTCGGAATCAACATCGAGAGTTTGCGCGCGATGATCAACTTGCAAAACTTTTAAGTACAATAGACGTAACAGCATGCGGTCCTGCCGAGCCAAAGGTGCGGGTTAATCCGAGCTGATTTTGTTTGCAAATTTTCACGGACATTGTCCGGACGTTGATTCCTTACAAAACTTGTTTACGCTACACCTTTTAAAGCGCATTACGTACATAACAAAGGAACTTTCTATTGGATACGGAATAAATTAGAATTAATAAGGCAAAGTACCTAGATAAGAATGAGAATAAGAGTACACACACCGAAGAGTTGAAGGCTATTTTTTTGTGAAGCTTATAAGGTGCGTCACGTAATATGCAATTTAAAAACGAAATTTGCTTCTAAATGATTTGTTCTTCCTTACATAACTGCTCTGCAACGATCGCGAAACTGTTATTTAGGGGAAACTGTCACATACCCAGCGAGAAATGATTCGTCGAACAATGTCAATGTCGATTCGACATCGTTTTGACATCGAGCGACGAGTCATTTCTCGCTGGGTATTGACACCGCGCTTGCTGATTTGCGGGTAAAGAGTAATACATACTTTGCAATTAGATCATACCAAGCGTAAACAATGTACCGTCATATGTTGACGTAATCATCAAAGTTACAACAAGGCGCATATGCGCAAACAACATAACGTACTAGTGTCAAGTAGATGCGACAAATAATTGTCTACAGCTCGAAAATTGCTGGAATACTCCAAGCAGAAATATCTCGAGCCCACGCGAATCGACGGGCTCGTAGGCGACTGCTTTGACGATGTTGATCCTCAGTACCGATTGTCGAATCGATGCGACGCCGCGCGTCCCCTGTGGATCGAGCATGATCGAGCGAACCGAGGGCGCAGATTAGCTTTCGCAGAAAAAGCTCCTTTCGCGTATTTGATTGAACAAGTAGCGCACAATATTTGGGCCTTATAAAGTAAATTGTTGATGTTCCGCTAAACCACATAAACACTTGTATGTATGTATGTACGTAAACGACGGCAAAGCAGGGGCGATATATATGTTTGTCGTAAGGAATTGATCCCCAACGGAGGGGAGGAGACACACACATAATGATATGTATATTATATATACATATATAATATAAATATAAATATATATATAATATACATATAAAGAAAAGTAAAAACGTATGTATTATATTATACCGTGTACTATATATGAGTAATTCCCGCGAATCCATCGATATCTCCAACTGAACGCACCGACTGTCAGTCGTCAACGCCGATGACAACGCGGGTGGCTCTATTACGCTAGAAATATCCACTATGGAGGATCATATCTCGTGACAATATAAGCGATATGAGGCCCCGGAACATATACAATCATCGTAGCGTGCGTATCCGGCGATAAAACTAGTTGCGCTTGTGTGAGAGAGTACGTTAAGGGTAATAGGGTAGACGCGATCCTTAAACCGGAAGAGAATTCTAACTTCCGAGGACTCGGCTCGATCCGATTCCCCACGTTATCCTTAGTCATCCTGCAGGAGACGGACCTATGCTCGATTCACGGCTTTCGAATGAGGTGCCGGAATGCACCGCCGAGAGACAGCTTTATAACTCACAGTATGGCAATAAAAGAATTTCTAGCATCGTTACGTGGCAATCGTTCACCCTCGAGATACCGAATAAAGAGTGATAGTAGGTAATAATTAAACGATAACAGTTTGGTTCTTATATCACAGTTGTGTAAAACAGTTGTTTCTACGGAATAATGTCAATTGAAAGAGTGAATTTTCTAGATATATTGCATACTGTAGTTAAAAGGCCATCGTACCGAGGAAGATCGGACCTTCCTCTGTCCTCACGAGGTAAAAATCAAGTATGTCCGCTGCTCCGTTCCCAAACGACGGAAGGCTAAGCTAGACTTTTTTCCTACGTGCATTTTGCGACCCATGAAATGCGCGAAATCGACGGACCTTAATCTCCTGTCTGCGCTGGATAAATTAAGCTCTCTCGGTGCTAAGTTCCGCAGGAAGACTGCCGTTCTTCAGCATTTCGCCCGTTCGCAAAGTGTGCATTTGTAATAGAGTTGGTTCTTGCAGAATTAAATGTAAGGTAATTTTCGTAGCGAAACGCGCGCGCGTGAATTGAATTCACGATATAGATATACGATGAATATTCCCCTTGAAAACTTAATTTGTTATCGCTATTTATTTAATATAACGAGTTAATGATAATTATAGAAAGTACCGAGTCTCTGAAAATGTCACTTGCGTTCTCTTCTTTCTTTCAGTCAACTCGTCATTGATATGTTACTGACTGCCGCATCATTTTACGCATTCGCAGATCTCAGAGCAACCAAAATCCGTCAAAGCCCTAAACACGGACACAATCCACCATTCACATCGACGCGTAAACGCGAGCTGGTTGTTGACGTCGTCATAAACACTACACGTTAGACATTCGAAATTATCACACACGATTCGAGCGTAGCGCCGAATAATAACCAGACCAGAAGTTAAGCATTTGCAACTCGCCTACGAGCAATAGCCTAAGCGATGTTTATTATAACCGAGATAATTGAGGACGCGAGAACAGGCGAGAGGACACTTGGCCCACCTAATTTTAGGGATTACGTTCTTAGCCGTAACCGCGACGAAGAAGGGCCTAGCTAAACGTAATCATTTAACTCCGAGCGATGCACGGGAATAATTGCAAACACTTTCTCGCCGTGCCTATTCTAGAGTCTCCCGTTACATCAGCCAGGCACCGGACAATCAACGTACCGGCTGGCCTGAACGATTCTTTATCTCGCTCAACCCAACATGACCATTACAACTACATTCCTCCTTGACTAACAATAAATAGGCACTAATGAGAGAAACATATATATTATATAAATATATATAAATAAATAAATGAATATGCATACGGAGTGGCTCTGTTACTTACGCCGTTTCTTTCATCCGCGAATTCTTTGATCAGCTTAAAACAGCTCCTATATTTTCACTATCGTAATTACACTTTTAATTAAAATATTGTTAAAGCCAAAAATACTAATATAACAACAAATATTTATATGACATATATATAACAAAATGGTTTTCGTCTTAATTATTGTAATATTTGAAAACTATTAAATTTACTCAAAGATTCGCTGAAAGAAGATACAAATAGAGAAGCAGAGCATTCTACATATATGTATTCATATTATTGTGTATAAATGCATACGGAACACACGGAGAACCCGTACGAAAGTACACATGTACACATGGACACAACGGAGAGAAACAATGAGAGAGAGGGAGTTAATTCGTAATGAAGTAGGACTTAATGAATCTCCTGGCCGCTGTTGTTAGCATTCATGAAAAAGAGAAAAGAGGGTCTTGCAGTAGCCAAGGACTCGGCGATAATTGTTCGTTCAATGTGCAATAATTTAATAGTAACACCGCTTCATTTGTAATCGACTAATTGGATCGGAGCGTTGCCACGCGTTTTGTCGTGACTGGACGGACAATTATGTGCAAGGAGAAAAAGAGAAAAGAAATGTGAGGGATCGCGGAAAGTGCGTCGACATTATTTCCCCGGCTCGAATTTGTCAGCTCTATTGTCACTTTGCTATAAATAAACTAAATATTGCAATGTCTATTCAGAGAATCTTTAAAAAATATAGAAAAGCGCTAAATCAAACTTCTGTCAGTTATGTTACCCGCGATATTGTACGTTTAGAAGTTTGAGAAAACCTGCCAGTTTGCAGTACGGTTTATCGTTATCTTATCAGAGAATATCATAAATCAATATCAGTGTAGGCTTTAATTGCGGAAATACCTTCTAAATCATTTTATAAACCGAGTTTATTTCAAAAGTTTAAGGGACCATCTTTTGTCACAAACTCTTATTCATCAACATTCAATATTTCGATTACTAAACAGACTCTTTGTGCAGGTGAAGACTAAAGTAAGCATTTATCGATTTACATCTGGGAATATCAACTCATTGTTAATTTAATATTTTATCAAATTCTTATTGTTTTTTATGCAAAAGATGCTTCAATATTTAATTTCTTATTTTATTGTTCGTTATGCGGCATTTATATACATACTGAGAGTTTTGCATCTTCTGTATAATTTTTATAACCGTGCGAAACTATCGTATAATTCGTCGGAACAAATGTAATAGTTGAAAATGTGGAACGTAAAATGTATCTTAAAACTGCAGGAAGTCTAACTGGGCCAATTTGCCTTTAACTTCAGGCATTACCTGATTTGATAATATTCTTACTTGTATTCTGCAATCCTCTTGTACTCTGAACCACCTAGTTCGCCAGGCTCTTGCTACGGTTCTAGTCGTGATTTATTGTCAGCCAATCAATCAGCTACTTACTTGTAAAATAATTACAAAATAATTAAAAATAAATTATGAAATTGTCTTTGTAAAAGATAAGTAATATTTTACAGCTATATACATTTATCTTATAACCATTTTCGCAATTTACGGAGTAAAGTATAAAAAATTCACGGGGATATTTCTGAGAGGAAAGAAAGATGAAAGAAATGGAGGAAGAAATGAAGCATGAATATAGTATGATCGGGCGAAGCGAGGAAAAATTCGAGCTGAGAGAATATGAGTGACGACAAGCGAAACACGAACACACAGATACACGTCGACACGGTTGAAAACTAGAGATGACCCATTATGTCCTAAAATCAAACCTTTTCGAAATTGGAACAGTCAATGAAAGACTAATAGATTTGTTAGCGGAACAAGATAGTCTCACTCTTTTCGCTTCCAGAGATGAACATTTTCGATCAGATGGTACGAGATCCATTAAGACGAGCCAATGACTTGATGAAACAAATAGTAAAACGAAGTAGAGAGTCCGCTTCTTTTTTATTCTTGTTTCAAGCATTAAGCAACGACGTACGTAAAAGTACTAAGGCACTTTGGCTGCAAAACAAGAAAATAACTGGCCTACGTTACGAAATCTCACGAACTTTCATTAGATTCCACTGACAAATCTTACATGATAGGATATAACGGGTTGTGCTCTGCGCCTTAAGCACTTCGTACATATGCATGAGCAACATAGCGTGATAATGCAGACACGCCGATCTATTGAAAAAGAAGGAGTAGGCTAGAAGAAAATGAGAGGAATAATAGTGTAATAATAACTATAATAATATAATAACATTATTAATATTATTAATAATAACATAACGATAACAATAAATAACGCTGTTACTTTGATTGTATATAGTCCTGTAATGTTATAGTACCATATAGGAACGACAAATATATATATATATTATGGTATATACATATGTGTGCATATATATATATGTATACACACATATATACACACTATAATTAATTAAATACACAACACATATACATACACCAGGACGCGCACGTGCGCAAAACGATCGATAATGATTAATCGTATGCTCTTAGCTATTACATACATAAAAAACTGAATTGTACGAATTTACGTACGGAGCAAACGATGGGAAAAAGGGAGGATAGTCAAAGAGGCGCTAAATCATTGCCGGTGTTATGCTATTTCGTATGACGATGTCGCTCGCGTTCCGGCTACATTTTCTATAAAAAATCGTTCTTTTTTTTTACGATGAAGCGTTTTTGTTCCGAACGGCACGATATACGTGAATGTAGCCGGTGCTTATCATGAAGGGCATAAGTAAATCCAGACTCAAAATCCACTTCGTGTTGCTCTTACAGTGAACTATATTATTAAAAAAGATTTACGTTTTATTTATCATTTAATAATGTAATAGTTTGCATAGAATTTCTGTTGGGATACAATTGATGTTTCACAAGAGAAGATTTTCTTGGCACGATTTAAACACTTAAATAATTTGTGACACAAATCCATAATCTTATGTTCCGTTAAAAATCTGTAATATTATAGTTCGCTTAATTATTATTATTTCACGATTCATCATATCATCGTTTAACTGCGGTTTCCTTCATATCATTGACATATAGTTAAGCATTAATAAACGTAATTTATTAAACATATCAAATAAGTTATTCTACAATACAAATTTAATATCTTAAGATATTAACTTTTTAATATAATTGGCTTTTATATTGCGATTTTATTTCGTTTAAATATTTTATTGTTATCTGTCCTCGAAGTAAATCCTAATAACAGAGAAGAAAAGATTTTATTCTTTCTGCCTTATGCCCTTCGAATAATATTCAATTGTCTACAATGTAGGTAGACATGTGACTTAATGTATTATCAATATACGTGTAAGTATAATCGGTGAATGATTTTCGAAACGCCAATGTTTATCGGTGAATGATAGTTGCTGATGGAGAACAAGTAAATGATTAGTGCTGCATACCTTATAAAGTCAATAAATAAGTAACACGAAGATCGATCTCTCGTTAAAAATAGTGTGCATTCAAAACAATTCGAAATACAATGTAATTTTGTTCCACATAGTAAAAGATCGGGGGAAATCTCGTTGCGACAAGAGACACGAAAACCTTTTGTACAATTTCGAAATTTTATGTGCCCTTTGTATATAGTAATTAATCAAAGGCGAATTTTGTGAAGACTATATATGCAAAATCAATAGTTGTTGAACGGCGATAATTATTTCGATTTGTCTATTAGCACGGACGTGGTTATTTGGAAACAAAGAAATTACCAGACAACAATAAAGCCATCGATACAAGGTATTCAAACGTTTAAAAACATCAATCAAAGATTTGAGTCAATTCTATATAACGAATAATAATTTTGATTGTAAACATATACCAAATGTTGACCTCACATAATGAGAACTGCACCTGAGAGTATGTAACGGCCTCTTCAGATTAGCGATTTGTAAATTCATCTAGTAAGGTGATATTTTTAGACAGGTAAATCAGGTAGGTAGATCGATAGATAAATCGGTACCTAAAATCAGGACGGCGATAGGCAGAGTCAAATGTGCGTTTCATAGCGAGTTTCTATGTACATAACGTTCATTATCGCATATCTCGAAGCTTAACCCCTTAAACGAACTTGACAAATATGCTCTTCGGGAACTCAACACTGCATTATATAAAGAGTCAATAAGATCCGAAACCTCCTCAATCTACACGAACATGTTCTACATAAAATAATATAATCTTTCGCGGTAGCCTAATCAATGACATAAAAATCAAACAATGAAAATATTTTATTAATCAGTCCACTTTGGTTGGACGGGAATATATAACGAAGGTAGATTTTCCCTTAGGAGAATTAATAATCGGCTTCACATACATGGATAGAGAGAGGATACGTTTCAAGGGGAAAAATTGATCCGTTCGCCTTTCATCTTCACGGTGATAAACTCGAGTCATTTGTGGAGCCTAGCTTTACACGTGCCTCATACGATCAACATTACTATCAGTGCAACAGTGAAGTTATGATTACGAAATAAGCTCTACGCGAACAGCCTCGATAGTCAAGATTGTCAAGACTGTTAAAGCAGTGACAGTAATCGAAAGAATTTCGCGTAGCTCTATTTAATATTACAAGATACTGTTACGTTTGATTAATAGTATGCCTAATCAATAACACAAATAACTACTACAACGACTACCAGTAAGCGCTTGTTGTGGAATGCGAAGAGATCAACTATCAGGAACTACTATTCCTCGTTCACTTTTCTATTCATCTTCACATTGTCTAAGACAGAAAACTAATGGAAGTTGCTCTCATTATTCTGACGAAGTGGGGAATGATCGTGTCTTTTATTATACGGGAAGACTACTTACAAGGGGCACCATCCAATTTTGTCCAAGTTTGTTCCCTTAAAATATGTTATTAAATATTCAAGTCTAAAAGATTTTATTCTCTCAAAGCTAAGATTTTCTTTTGACAACATTTGTAAACTTCAAATCACATCGAAAAACGAAAATTGAGAAGCCAAAGGGAAGGAATGATTAAATCATTCTTCCGTGTTGATTTCTAATTTTCATTCTCCCGTTTCACCAAAATTATTGAAATATTATTAGAAAAATATTATAGCACTTCTAACTATGAAGCCAGCTGTATATGATTCATTATATTTTATCACTAACAACAAATTCGCTTCGGTGAAATGAATACTCCCTCCTTGTTGTGTTTACCTTCGATTAGCAGCAGTCGAAAGTAAAAATAGATTATTTCAACAAGATAACACTTTATCATTGCTGATACGTCTTCGTGCAAGACGAAATCCAGTACGATACCTTGTAAGTGTACCATAAATTATCTAACAAAGTGATTTACATATGTATAGTAAAATAAAACAAAAACGTATTTTAGATAAACTATTATATAAAATAATCGTTTTATTAATGTTTCTTTTGAATAATTTTATTATATGTACAATAATTTAATTTATATTAATAAATTATACATGCAAGATATAAGTAAACTGATTTGTAATAAAAATGTTACAACTTTTTTCTAATAAAATTAATATATTTTGAAAAAAAAACAAATAAAATATTTTCGAGAAAAAGAAATACGTAACAGAACTTCTGTCATTTATATTTCACTTTACTTAATTTAAAATTAAATAACACTGTTCGAAAATATTTTCGATTCTACAAGCAATTTCAAAGATATTACAAGATTTTAATTTCAAAATTTTAAGAGACTACTTCAAATGTAATTGAACAAGGAAAGATTCTTTTGGAAGTATCTCTTAGATCTTATTATTTAATAACATAATTCACAGATAGAAGAATTGGCGCTGGACGCTTTAGATGGTGTCTCTTGTTAGTAATAATTGGCATTACCATCACTGCCGGGTCTAATATGCCGCTTATCGTGTTAAGTTATATTAGAACATCAATCAAAGTACAAGTTCGCTATCTCCTCGGGGAATTAGAAAACAAATTATTAATATGTAATATTGTTTCCTGCACGAATGTTTTGCTATCGCGTTTATGTCCCTCGTCCAGGGTGGAATCGACAAGTAGAATTGAGTTTTAAAATATTCAATTTTTTTTATAAACGATAATCAATGTATATGAGTACAATGAGTACAAAGCATTCAAATCTCTTTTCAAATTATGATTCTACATACTTTCTGCGTAACGAACCAGGGAAACAAATCTAAAAATCAATTATTCAATGAAAACTATTATTAGTTCTCAAAATGAATAGATTCATATATCGAGTGAACATGATCACGGTCCTAAGCGCGCGAGCTTTACTCAGTAAAGATGTTTACCTTCAATTAATATCTCCAGAATGCGCAATGAAAATAATTCGTTTAATTTTACATAGGAGAACGATCACCTTTCTGTACTTCTGTTAAGGCAATGTTATTATGTAAATGTTAAAAATGTATGTATCTGAAATGTCGTAACTATCCGAGCTCATGCGAAGATAAATGAATATGTTCAGTACAAGTTTTGCGTAAGTCAATGATAAATTTTTGACCGATTGTTCCATTATAAGCATATGTAATGTAATATATTTAGCTTAATAATATAATTTTATTTAAATATTGAGAAAAATCTGTCATGCGAATCCCCAAGAACAAATGTTGTGCGCATTGTTGTGTTCTAGTCTGTACTATATCAAATATGTGTCGTTGTCATCTTTATACGACCATCGCGACGATTACCTAATCATGGATTATCATGGAAAACTAATATAAATAAAAACAAAGCGGAGATATACCCAGAAAGAAACTGTATCACTCTTATACAGATGCACTTCAACTCGATAATATCGGCAAGAGAGAGGAAGAGAGAAAAGCTGACGTCATTCGGAAACGTCTCGATTTTAACGATAACGTACTGGAAATATAATAAGAAAGTTGGCTTAAAGAAAATTAGGAGTATAAATAATTTCGTAAGAGGTAGATTAATAATTTTCTGTATAATCGAAACCATACAAAATTAAATTAGCCTGTCATCAATAATTATAGCTTATTAATCTTAAATTAAATTATTTAATTAAAGATAACTTGTACATAATAAAATATGTTATTCGTTATCGAGATTCAAGAATAATGCGACATTCGTATAGTTTGCGATTATGACGAAATGATCTTTACGCTGACACATAATATGAATTTGTCGGCCAGTTGATTGTCGACCTTGCCGACAATTGTCCGTCATATCATCAACGCAAGGCTTTATCAGAGTTAACCGATCTCAAGCCTCCTCCCTTCTCCCATCTCTCTCCTACGTCGCACGAATCTCATCGAGCAAACAGATGTCCTTGGCTGGCTTGAAATGTTGCAAATTGCATTTACATAAAACAATTATCGGACGCGACGCGCGCTAAGGAGGTTATGAAGGATAAATAAAATGTGGATTTACATAAAACTGTAAATTTCAGTGTTTTGTAAACAAAAGCGTGTCGTAATCGTCGCCAATTGATGGAAAAATTTTTGTTAATTTCAATTCAATACTAAATAGACATAACAAAATTCTTATTTTATACATCGAGAGGCTACTCTTGAGTTAATTCTCATTTCATTTTTATCGTTATCGGTTGCAAGATATGTGCGTCACTTCGTAGCGATTAATTACAGTGTATCAGAATTCATGTTTTTACATCATAATCGCATATGATGATGCAATATATTATTTATGCACATGATATATATTATTTCGTACCCGAATAATTAGAAAAGGCTTAAGACAATGTTCTAGCTTCATCGTTTAATTTTTCTTTCAGATAATTCGATGTAATTATTAGTAGTTATTAATATATTGTCACTTCTAGAAATATGTCAATAAAGGCTCGCCCTTTAACACGGGATATTTCATTGCGAAACAAAAATATCCAAAGTATATTTTACAGAATGCACACCCGTCGATCACGGCGACGCTCTCCACGCTTCCACGCTTGTTGCGCGACGAATGTTTCTATGTACGTGTACAATGTTAACCCGATAGCCTATGAATTGCTGTGCGGCAAATCGCACCGTGTAGGAGTATAATGGGGTTCATCTCTTGTCTAGTCAGGGTTATAAATAAATAAATTTTGTCACTTAGTCATTTCACTCTTATCGCTGTGAATACGTAAGATATCCTATCTTTTTGTTCGTCAAGAACCCGAGCGAGCGAAATTGATGATGATATCCATACGTTAGAAAAAGACGACAATGAAACGTATGATGCGATTGTCCATATTAATGTATCGCTATTGATTGCTATTATTATTACTTGTCATTATTATTATCGATTACCGATTATTATAATTACGATTATTATTACTGATTATTAGTTACTATTACTACAGCTATATAATATACCTTTGTAAATGAGAATCAAGACATATTGAGGGCTAGGGAAAAGAGAAACTTAATAAATTGAAATTCTATTAACCCAAAGGTGTTCGATTGTTATTTACATCTGTAGATATATTTAATCCCCCAAAATACTTCAAGATAGATAAAGAAGTAGACGAAGGAAACAGGTAAGTTGCATGCTGGTATTGCATGAACTACGATTGAAATTACTTGAGAATAATTTGTTTAATCATAAACGTCTAACAAGGATCACTCACGAAATGCCATGTCGGATTTCGAGAAATGTTATAATACGAACATTTTTTAACGCATTGGCATTAAACAATTTGCGTTTCAAAGATATTAACAGCAAACAAATTTTATGATCAACTATAAAAGTCAATAAACAATTTATGTTGACGGAATATTGTGAATGAAAACTGAGAATTGCTATTATCATTGCATGCATTATTTCAATATGATTATCAGCGAATATTATCAAACTTGTGCGTGCAACATGTGTGCGCGCGTGCGTGTTTGCGCGTGTGTCCGCGCGTGCAAGTACACGCGTATATTTGAGAATGCTTTTTTATACGCGTTGATAACGTATTTCTTATCTGCACTAATAACGTTGTTAATATAACAATAATAAATTAATCTTATATCTCTCTCACATTCCTATGATCCTCTACATGCCCTCGTTTATTATAGCAGTTCAGATTTTCCACAGTGTACTATTGGAGCATGCGCAAGTATTATAATAGCTTGACTTAACTCGCGAAATGATCGTTGCTGACGTCTGGAATACACTTTTGCGGCACAAGTCACAGGCATAAATAATAAATAATGCAAACGTTCGTTGCGTAATAGTGTTAATATATAGACTTGGTCGTCAACAATGTTATCGAGAACTGAATACTGAATAGCTTTTATCCTTGTCATATACAGCCGAGTTGCTGCATCGGTTAGATAGTGCCAGTCGGGTCAGTGCAGCAGGCCTTAAAAGAAGTCTCTGAAAGTTCGGTCGCCCAGAAAGTTTCGCATCGTTGGTAGAGTAGGACCTGCCACTTGGATTACGACCAAAAGAACTTTGAAGAAAATATCATTCTTCAAGATCGAACGTGTTATAACAAAACATCCTATATCATGTCCAAAACTAAGGATATTACCAAGTTCTCGGCTGAACAATTGCAAGAGTTTTTGACGTCGTTCGACGTGGTGTTTTGCGACATCGACGGTGTGCAATACAATTCTATTTTCTACAATGTTTAATAAATTTGTGTATGTTTTATGTGCTCCAATTGTGAAAACATCGTAGAATAGATTTTTGTTAATTTATAATTCATTGTTTTTCAGAAAATTACTTGAAATTAGAAAACTAAAATTGTGCACACTTTAATGAATCTCTAACATTAGATAATTAGAAAAATTGATAATACATTTACATAAATGTCAGATATTTTATTAAAATATAGTATACAGAGTGTTTAAAAAAAGGGTTCAGGACTTTGAAGGCAGATAGTATTCATGAAACAAATGATAGAAATGAAACAAAAAAGGCCTCAATATGTAGATTAAAGTACAATACACAATTTGATATTCTACGTCTCCGTCGTATCATATGGAATGTAGTAAATACAAAGGCAGATATAATGTTTTACTATTTTCTCGGATTAGCGAAATTGTACATAAATAGCATTTCGTAAAATGTTGTAATTAACGATATGCGTTCTCCAGGAGTTCTATGGCAACAATTAAGTAAACCTATTGAGGGTGCTTCCGAGTCTTTAATGACATTGCAAAACATGGGGAAAAAAATTTATCTAATAACGAATAATACCACTGCAATAGCAGATAATTATTATAAGAGCGTTGAACATATCCGTTTGAATTTAAGTTCAGTAAGTATTTTAGTATTAAAATTAGAAGAGTAGTTTATTGTATTTTATTATATGAATTTAAATTAATCATATGTGTATATAGATACACTCTAAAATGCTGAAATAGTTTATAAAATATTGAAATCAGTACTATTAAAAACAGTCATTAGTTAGTTACATTATATAGGATCACATAATCGACACTATGAAAATAATGGTTTGGTACTTGAAAAAAATTGGTTTTCGTGATGAAGCTCACGCCATTGTTTCCAATCGTGCACGAAAAATGTTGACAGAAGCAGGAATACGATTAACAGAACAAGTGAGTAAACAAGTAAATTTCACATCTTATCTGTGAAACCTTTCAATAGAATGAGTTTAATTTGTCTGGAATATTTCATCCGTCAACTTTGACAATTTTCTCATGTTAATAAAATTTACGTGAAGCATATGGTAATAGATTAACTATTTATCTTACAGCCCAAAGTTTCCGAACTTGATACAACTTTAACCGCAAAGCAGGTTATAGATCGGCCATCTGTTAAAGCTGTTATTGTTGACTTTGATGTGCATTCCAATTGGTCAATGATGGCATTGGCTATATCGTGCCTCGCACGTAAGGATGTACTGTATATAACAGGGATAACAGATGATGGGTATCCGTTCTCCACCAAACCCCCAATTAAAATCTTAGGTAGGTATTAGTGTTGTTGGTAAACAATAGAAAACTTTTATATGTATAAATACTTATATTATTGCACATCATATTCCTTCTATCAAGAAATAATACTCTGTATATAAACAGAAAAGTAATTCCATTACATTATACCCATACAAAATTTTAATATATACATGAAATAACATAAAAATATACAAATCAGGGTATATTTTTATTTAAATATTTTTTTAGTTTGATAGAGAGAAAGAAAAGAAGAATATATGTATATCATGTTTTCTCATTATTAGGTCCTGGACCGTTAATAAATGTTATTACTTCGCAAAGCGGAAGACAGCCGATTCCATGTGGCAAACCTAGTCAGAACTTAAAAGATTATATTTTAGAAGAATGCAACGTGACCAATCTACAAAGATGTTTGTTCATCGGTGACACGTGAGTGAAAATTACGGCATAATACACTTCTGTTTATTACAAATTTTTATAATTATTTAATTTCATAATTCAATTAATTTTCCATAAAATTATTTTCGAATATTCACTGTAAAAGAATATTTTATTAATTCTGAAATGTGAACGTAGGATTAAACAGGACATGAAGTTTGCCTCGATGTGTGGATGTATAAAGCTGTTTGTTGAGACGGGATGCGATACGTTAGAAGAAGCACAAAAAGAAGATGATTCCTGCCCGGACTACTATCTTCCTAGCTTAGGTCAACTGTTTTCCGCTCATAATCATCCACAATGTGAGCGTAGCGCCAACCACAAAGTTAATAATTGAAGCTTTAATAGAAAATTAGTTATGAATCATTGACATTATTATTTTAATATTGTCGCTCAAATTGACGATGTCATTTACAAATATCAATTATACAGATAACGTCAAGAATCATTTGACGCCAGCAGATAAATAACCATGATTAAGCAGTTAATCGACCATGACTGGCGATGTGTTTTTAACACAAAAAATGTTTTTTTCTGTGAAAGCGCGCGCTTGTGTTGTCTAGTATTAGATAAATTTTCTGAATAAATTTTCTTTTTTCTGTAACAAATTTTCTGTGAATAATTTTTTATTAGAATAATTACATTGTGCCATTTAAAAGTGTATAATTATAGTATTCAAATATCGCTAGATTATATTAAATGCTATAACAAATATGTAAGATCTAAAAGTCTATGACCGAAGAATATAAAAAACGTGATCAACAATAACAATTATTTTTATTTTTCAATATAGTTACCCTATATTTCAATATACTTTTTTAGATTAATAAAATTTTCTCAATAATTTAAGTTTTCTACATAACTGTTTTAAAAAATATTTTGAATGTTTTCAAATGATTAAATTCTATGGAGATCACTTCTTCATCACTGGTAAATCATTTTCCACGCAATGCAAATTTCTCTTCTAAAATCCTAAAAAATAAAAATGCAAAATTGAAATTGTAGTAAAACCTGATGATTTAGTTCTTGAAAAACACAGTCGAAGCAGCCTTAGTAGCAACGGATACATGCAACGATGCATTGTCATGTATTTTAGAATATATTACAATGGAGCAAAAGGTCTCAGCTTCAATAATGTAGTGGGGATGCAGGTATTAAGTTTCACTAAAACATGGGCATGGTCGACGTGAGACCTGAACCCATATTCAACTTGTTCAGGTCAGAACATTCTACAGTTTTCCTTAGCTTTTTCAGCTGGAGAGAACGCGTGAACTAAATAAGCATGTTCGTTAAAACCAAGGATATTTTGCATAATTTGTAATTCTTAATATCGTAAATTTGCTACCACAGATAATAGAAGCTAAACAGCAAATAGACAAAGTAACGTTTGGAATTCAAACTTTACTACGTAAGTATAAGTTCTCGAAGACTAAAGGTCCCATTTCATTGACGCTACGATTTAGCGTCAAATATAGTCACGTGACTAAATTTACCGCTCGCCTAGGGAAGGAGAAGTAGTTGCAAAATATGAGCGTCGTGAAACCACCGCTGGCTGCGTTCAAAAACACCACCCGAGTACTCCAGAGTATCATTTTATCCTTGTTTAACATACGGTGAGCAACAAGGATAGAATAATACGCTGGAGTACTCGGGTGGTGTTTCTAAACGCAGTCCTTGCGACACCCAGTCACACCACGGCACACTGAAAAAGTTGAGACGGTCTCAACTTTTTCCCCCCTACGTCGAGAAGTCACTAGAACTCATTTGCCGCTGGTTTCTAGCGTCAATGAAATTGCACCTTAAAACGCAAGTAAAATCCTTCAAAAACACGAACTTGTAAATTCTAAAAATACATAAAAATCGACAGCTTTACGAACCCAGGTAGAAATTTTGTTTGGAAACAATCAGGGCCCCATATATTTTTTGTAAAATATTTCTGGGATCCAGGTGGAAAATCTAGCTAGGGTCTATGTAAAGTTTGGAACGCCTAAATCGAACAGGCCCTATCGCTGAATCCAGATCGGTCCAAGATTACGCCCGGAATTTGTTTAGAAAAATTATCTGGAATCTAGCTGGGGGGTCTATAATTTTCCTAGATATTTACTTAGTTTGTAGATACCATAATTATTTTTATGATCCAGTCTGGTCCAGGCTTCAATCTAAAAATTTTCCCTAAAATATTCCCTGGAATTCCACCCGAGCAGAAATTTTAGTAGGGTTCTGAAAGGGTCCTAATAAAGATACCTTAATGCCCTGACAGGGTCCTGACCATAAATGTAACGTCGAGGTTTATCCATGATCCAGACAACTTGCTCTCGCATCATATCGGCTCGCCTTTTATACTAATACGGGACGATTTTTACTTACGAGGAAGACTAACGCGCGGTCGCCACGTCGCGGCAGTATGTGGTACTATAGTGCTATCTATTCAGGGAATCAGGGAAAAATCTGTCAGTGGCAATCTAGGACCCATGTAGATTTTTCCGACTATTTTTCTCTCGGTAAAATCAAGGTAAATTTCTAGGGTGTATTCTGGACCTAAACGGATATTTTTAATTGGATTTTTCTATCCAGGCCCTGTACTTAATCTCGGCAAATTGAGGCAGATTTCTACCTGGGAAGTATCGATAATATTTACAATTTACACGAGTTTGTATCTACAAACCTTCAGAAATGTTTATTCGTACACAATTAGCTCCTCATGTAGTGCACATTCTAGCTATAAAAGAGCGAAAACATTAGGAAACATGTAAGCTAATAATAAGGACGTATAGGGTCGGCCGCCCGTAACCAAATCGAGCAACGTGATTGGTTAAGAAGTTACGGTTACGGAAATTTGTACGTGGCGGCCCATACCGGCGATCCTTGGCTTTTCCACAGTTTACCACAGCTCTTCTAACCGGATTGAGTGCGTGCACCAGACGAGCATTAAAATTTGTTAAAAACGAGGATATTTTGCACAATTTGTAATCCTTGATATCGTGAATTTACTATCACAGGTAATAGAAACTAAAAACTGAATAGACAAAGTGATTAAAATTAACGGCAAAATGACAAAGTTGAACAGTTTTGTTCTTTAAATTTTAGTTGCCAGCTCTGTATGTATGGGCCCATATAGTTTTAGTTTATTACATAAAAATAAAAGACGGTATTTGAAAACACTCGCATGCATGCATATACATTAGTCTTTATTCTTCTATTATCATAAATGATAATAGATGCATAAATAAGATAAAGGTCTCGTCCAACGTGTATGTGTTCAATTAGTTACATTTATATTAAAATTAGTTAAATTTTTTGTTTAACCCATTAAATTCTTAAAGGTTCCTACGCGCATTTGTGTTTTACATCATTGTAACTCGGTCCTTAATCAAAATTTTAGATCGTAATTGATACGTAAAAACACAAATACTCCTAGAACTAGTTAAGATATGGCTCTCTTGATATAAGTATATTACCTATGTGTATATCTGTCGTTTAGAAGTGTTCTCTCTATTACGGATACTCACATAAGTATCTTAATAAAAACTGTTTATAATAGATACAAACGTAATTAAATTCTTTATTTTAAATTAATTCAACATTTTCAGGTGAAATCTTCTGGATGATGTAATATATATTAACTGCAGATTGGGCTTGTTTAACCCACAATTAGTGCATAGATCAAAAACTTGCAAGCCAAACTAATTTAAAACAGTTTACAATGAAACTGTTATAGGTATGAGCAACACATAAATAAGTTTCTGCACAATAAAGATTTCACAATAATGATTTTTCGTAAATAATTATAATTCTAGGGATTGTGTTCGGCAGTCTTGCTTACTAGCTGTGCAGTTGTAACGTTTCTCATGCGAAAAAAGATTTTTTCCAAATTTCGCAAGGAGGAAAAATTGAAGGAAGAAAAGAGCGATTCGCAGAACTCCAATTCAGAACAAGATTGTCCCGAAATACCTGGATTGCCTAATCCAAACTGGGTTAAAGTCGGTCACGTCAAAAAGCTAAACATATGCCCAGTGGATACGGGTGAATCCTTACCCTGGCGTACATTACAATTTACACAAGGCGGAATATTTATGGAATACGATGGAATGATTTTTTGGGATAAGTAAGTATAGAATCGAATTTTGTTTTATTCTTATTATATTGTAGAAGGTATAAATTATGATTTAATATACCTTTTGCTGATAAGTCAGTACAAAGTATTGACTACATAATCTCTTTGATATTTAATTAATTTAAGCTACCTGTTAACTACTTTCACTGTTTATAATTTTCGTAAACCAATTAAACATATATGTATAAGTATAAAAGCAGAAATATATTTAGTAATTTTAATAACAAATTTATATATATTGAAGCATAATCATACGAAATCTGCTAAAAGATGAAAAATTTGTATCTTATACAACCGTTGAGAAAATCATGTTAAATTTTTATTACATGTAACTAGAATGTTCCGAGTATACGACAAAAAGGCAAAACGATTCTTAATCGGACAAGAGCTGGAGTCCATATTGATATTGAGAGCGATTGACCTACATGAGACTGGTGGCAAATTCGTCTTTCTTCCTAATACACCAATTTTAAACGTTTATATAGATAAAAAACCAGTAAAACTCGTAAAATGTTGGCAAAACTGGAACCAAATTGGATTTTAATAAAATCTATTGATTGCGGCGACGAAGCTGCTGAGTGGCTAAACACGTGTGTATCTAATAAGTTTTCATGTCTAATTCTCTCTTATATTATCCATAAACGAAATATTCAGTGAAATATTATATTCCGCAGGTGTCTCCGGAAGTCTAGTTTGCGTTTAATACGAGCAGAATATGAAATTACCGACAAATCAATACTAAATCGAAATGATGTGTTAATATTAGATGAAGAAGATGTTGAAAATTGGGTAATTAACATACTTTTACACAATTTTTCTTTCTTTTCAATGTCTATATAAAATCCGATTGTTAAATTTAAGTACCGATTGATTATCTTTGCAATTAGACACTTAATTATCTATGCAATATTTATTATATACTAAAATATAATGTAACTATAATTACACAGTAAAAATATACGTAATGCTGCTTCTGAAAGAATCTATCCAGCATTTATGTAGAAGTTCATATTATGCTACAATGTATCAATATTTTTCTCCATTATTAGGATTTTACGGCTTTAACGCATTGCGTAGTGGTAACACAAGAATCATTAGAAATGTTCTATTACTCAGATCCTTTAGCAGTAAAACTTCGACCACATATTTTAATTTCGAGTCCTGGATACCCTGCTTTTGCGGAGCAAACTTGGGAATGGATAAAGATCAGCAATGTAATCATGAGGAATTTCATGCCTGTCTTGAGGTGTG
>NW_011967137.1:0-2378 GCF_000949405.1 Vollenhovia emeryi
ACAGCAGCTAAATGGTTTTTCTCCGTGTAGTACGCTTTATAAAGTAATAAATAGTAAACTGGTTTTTTGGTCTGTTAAATGGTGCTAAGTTTTTATTTAAATCATATTGTTTTAATATAAAAAAGAACGTATATGCAATAGTGTTCCGTCAAGATGCAATTTTTGAAGCAAACGATCAGCAATATATGAGCAAGGAATCTATCCTAATTATATTTTATAAGAAGCTGCTACAGGTAAGGCCAGTTTCATTTCAGATACGCAAAAGTTTAGTCAAGGCCACGATAAAGAATGTCGAAAAGAGGAGGACGTGACATTTCAAAGTCAAATCTGAATATATTGCCTGCTTGATCATATATGACTTATGTAAACCTCTGATCCAAAAGCATACCGCATGTTGTTAAACGTCGAAGAAATCAGGTTTCGCCGTAGATATGAGAAATAGCTATTAATATATTTCTCTAAGAATTTAACCAAGATAGGTTAAAGGCTAAGCTAATTAACCTTTTTCATTATCCACAATACGGTCATAATGTTTTCTTGAAACTTTGAACATTGATTTGCAATCAATGGCGTGCATTGCGCAGCGAGTATTATTCAAAGGAATTCGATTTTCTATGTAGGTACTTATATATAAATATATATCTCTTCGTGCAGAAGATTTTTATTGGTTATTAACCACAACATAATAAAATAAAAAAATTTTTTTAATAAAAAGTTTTATTTAAGCGTTCTTTACTCTAACGTTTACATATTATTTTCAATTAATAAATTGTTCAAAACTAATTAAATTATTTCCAAAGTAATAATGAGAAACATTGCTAATTATAATTTAAGGTAAGATAAATTAACATAAAATATTTTACAGTTGTCAACTTTGCAAATTAAAAACAAGAAAGGCATAAAGCAAAAGCGCAAATGAGAGAGACATTGAATAGATGGTGATCGAGGGAGCGATAATGTGTGGAAAACGAGTGAAAGAACGCGAGAATGATCGACAGAAATTAATTAGATATATGTATATCCTCCTTATTATATCCCTTATAAAAAATGGCGCGCCCAAAGCGCACGCTTGTGTTGTCTGGTCTTATAAAGAGTTGAAACTTGTTATTGGAGATTTGTTTACGATTCCCGAAAAGTAATGTAGATATTTCATGAAATTTCGTCGAGTAGTCATACCACACATTACGAAATTACCCGACACTTACGCATGATGTCGAAATTTCCGATTCCGCGATGCATACGTTGAGTAAGTTATACAACACATTACCAAATTATCCGACACTGAGGCATGATGTCGAAATTTCTGTTCCCGCTACGAACACCGTGAGTAAGCAACATACTAAGCAACATAAAAGCGAAAAGATTTCTTTATGTCCACTGTAACCTTCATCCTCATTCACTTGGAATTTGAATTATAATTCTTCCAATATTCTCAGCATCCATCTACATGTGCTGTACGGATATGTTATTCGGTAGTAAAGGTATACATTGCAGGTAGAGAGAGAAATATAGAAAGAGAGACATCGGCAGGTTCTACAAGAGTACGACTTTCAGCACGGATTACGAAGGAGCTCAGTAAGTTTGAAAGCACGGAGAACGCGCAACCCAATATTCGCAGAGCAACAGGGACATCGCACTCATCGCAGGCGATCGAACGATTAAATCGAACACGTGGAGCATTGACTGGTATGGTATTTTGTATTATCCTTTGCACGTGTTTCAACATTAATTTCAAACAGAATTATTTTGATTGATGATTTCCAAATAATCTTTTCTTTTTTTTTTCAATCAAACTTTCATCCAAAAATGGAATTGTGTGGTGGTTAATAAATGGACTTAATATTTTTAATTAAAAAATTACGTCTGTTCCCAGCAAACACAAAGTAACAGTTACATAACTGTAAGTTAAAATTTCCTACTCAACAATATAACTGTTACATAACATGTTATATAACAGTTATATTGTTGAGTAGGAAATTTTAACTTATAGTTATGTAACTGTTACTTTGTGTTTGGTGGGTTAGTATTAATTTATCAATTAAAGTTAGTTTCCATTAATCGTATCCGAGTATAAACACTGGATTTTGCTAAATTTTAGACAATCTACAGGGTGAGTCATAACATTTGTACCAGAGCTCGTGAGAAGGTAGAACGGATCGAGATGAACAGAAAAGTCCTGAACCATTTGCAATTTTCGCAATAGTTAACGAGTAATAAATTATCGAAAATCGTCGTCTTTGCCCTGCCCACTGTCCAATTCGAGCGCGTGGCGAGATGTGACCGCCCGGCTATCGATATTGTCAGGCGAGGGGTGGGGACGCGAGACGCGGGAGCGGCGACGTAAGCTCGCCGGCAACGGCGCGCTGTCCCCCCCTCGC
>NW_011967137.1:2524-6533 GCF_000949405.1 Vollenhovia emeryi
ATCGTCGTCTTTGCCCTGCCCACTGTCCAATTCGAGCGCGTGGCGAGATGTGACCGCCCGGCTATCGATATTGTCAGGCGAGGGGTGGGGACGCGAGACGCGGGAGCGGCGACGTAAGCTCGCCGGCAACGGCGCGCTGTCCCCCCCTCGCGCCTGACAATATCGATCGCCGGGCGGTCACATCTTGCCACGCGCTCGAATTGGACAGTGGGCAGGGCAAAGACGACGATTTTCGATAATTTATTACTCGTTAACTATTGCGAAAATTGCAAATGGTTCAGGACTTTTCTGTTCATCTCGATCCGTTCTACCTTCTCACGAGCTCTGGTACAAATGTTATGACTCACCCTGTATAATTTGTGTCGGATACATTTTTATTCTTTTTTTAAAATCTTTTTATAACTTTATAAATGCAACAATATTATAAACACAGTAATTAAGTACGAGTTCACTCAGCATTAATTAAATTATAGTAAAAAACGTCACCTTATGTAGCAGAAGAAATGTAAAACATTTACAAATATGATTAGTTAAGCAAAAAGATGGTATTTGATAGGAGGCAAATGTTTTGTTAATTTAATTTTTGCATTGTGCTATGTAATTATATTTTCTACACCTTTCTACGGATTTCAACGACAATAATCATCAAATTATTCATTTTTTCTGATATTTTACACATATTTTTCCATGTTTCTTTTGCTCTTCCTTCCTTTATCTTATACTAATTACTTGACTTTAAAGTTCATAAAAATATATGTGTGCAAAGCACTTAAGGCCTCTTTGACATTTATCTTTACAAGAATAAGCTAATAGTAAAGAAAAAATCTTCATGTCTTGTCCCAATTCACCTATGCATCTTCCTGACATATCGGTTGTTTACTGAGTAAATCATCGTCATGCGAAAACTAATACAAATTTTAATATGGTTTGTCACGCATTTGCTTCAACAATGAGCTGCAAGTTTGCACGACTCATGTAAATTACACGCGTAGATTCTACAGTATTTAGTGAATGCACTTCCTTCATTGGATAAAACCTTGTACGGATAACTCGAAAAACTGCATTGTCGCATTGTTCGCAATATCGCATTACATAGCGGAGTGCGTGACCGAGGAATTCGTAAGTACTGTACTCTCTCTCTCTCTCCCCCCCCCCTCCCCTCCCTCCCTCCCCCCTATCTCTCTCTCTCCTCCCCCTCTCTCTCTCTATTTATTTATCTATCTGTCTTGATCATTAATTTCGTAATATACTAAAATTTTTATAATGTTTCAGTTCACAACCATGGAGGAAAAAGTGACAACGTCTGAAATTCAATCCTTCTACATAGGCAAGACCGTTTTTATTACTGGCGCTTCTGGTTTCATGGGTAAAGTTCTCTTGGAGAAATTACTGTATTCCTGTTCCGATCTTGACAAAATCTACGTTCTCATGCGTGTGAAGAGAAGCTGCACTGTCCAAAGTCGGCTCGACGACATGTTCAAATTGCCTGTAAGAAACCCATGCAAATTACGCTACCATAATCGTCCAAGTAATATTACGCAAAATAATATCGTGGCAATCTGAATTCTTACTAATGTCGTGAAACACCAATTGCAATTAATTGAATAAATTAGCATATTTTATCCTGAGTAATCTTATTTATTGTGAATTAATAATGCGCAAAACTATTATTGAGAAACTCACGGTTAAATAGAAAGCTACATAAAGAATACTTTACGAGCGTATAATTCAATAAAGTTATATATTTTGAGATTTAGAATTCTTATTTAAAACAATACTATTGTATTATAAGAATTTTTAATTGCACAGCATACGAGAAACTTCGAACATACGTGAAAAATTAGTTCATAAATCTGTTTTGGATAAATTCAACATTTTTCGAATTACGATGTAGCTTGAAATCGAATGGTAATACGTGCATTATATGTATTTGTGCAAACAGTTACTAATAATTACTAATAATTAATATTCTTATAGCTGTTTCAAAGATTGCGGAATGAGAAACCTAACCTTTTTAAGAAAGTAATACTGCTGACTGGCGACATATGTTTGCCCGATTTAGGTCTCATCGATCAACAGCGTGAGCTCTTAATAAACGAAGTAAATGTGGTATTTAACTTCGCCGCGACGCTTCGAATGAATTCGAAATTGAAAGATGCCATTGAGATGAACACGGTAAAATATTTATCGCCATAAAGAAGTCTCAACCATTATTTTTAGAATTGCATTCGTGTGTTTTATGTTGATTGTTAATATCAAATATGGTACGCAATCTAAAGTATTTATGATCATTTTTTAACTCCATGTTCAAGTGATATTTTAAATAATGAAAAAGTCGGTAAGACAATATCGTGTCAATTAAATTGAGACGACAAAACACTTAGTTGAATTTGATTACGATATATCTTTTAGAACTTAATTTTATAATATATGCGTAATACTTTTGATAATTTCTAAAATACATGAAGTTTGAATAATCTTTAAGACAGGTACACAACGAGTATTGGATATGGCAAAAGAAATGAAACATCTAG
The DNA here is from genome assembly GCF_000949405.1 of Vollenhovia emeryi. Lineage (NCBI taxonomy): Eukaryota > Metazoa > Arthropoda > Insecta > Hymenoptera > Formicidae > Vollenhovia > Vollenhovia emeryi. The sequence continues at coordinate 5,059 of NW_011967137.1, forward strand.
AGTCTTTTGTACATTTAAGCACAGCTTTCGGTCACGTCGATCAAGAGGAACTTGGCGAGCGTATCTACAACCCGCCCGTTGAACCTCAAGATATCATGAGACTTGTTCAGTGCTTAGATGATGAGAGTATCGATCTTATTACGTCCAAGTAATTAAACTTACGACGTTATTAATGATATTCGACAGATTAATGATAAGCGTATCCAATGGGTACAATTCACTAATATTAATTATAAAATTAATTACAATAAATATTAACAATTATTGTATAATAATGATTGCACTCTTGATTAATTTATGTTAACATGTCTAAAATTATGCATATTAATCTAAAATGATGCATATTTATCTAAAATTAATACACATATTAGTATTGTTAGTGTATTTATTAAAGCGATTGTTTCTTTCTGTCGATTGCTTAAGTAAAATTTTAAATGAAACTAATTAAGTTACATCATATATTTATGAAAGATGTAAATATTACATTATACATATCCACTTTCTTATTTATAGATTAATACATCCACATCCAAACACTTACACGTACACAAAATGTTTAGCAGAAACGCTGGTGGCCAACGAATACCCCAATATACCTTGCTGCATCGCTAGACCATCGATCGGTAATCAAAAAATATTTTAAAAATTACCTGATATTATAAAAATAATGTTTCGATGATTCTAAATAAAGAATTACAAAAATTAATTCATCTTTTTGTACAGTACTACCTAGTTACGAAGAGCCGATGCCAGGATGGGTCGATAACTTAAACGGACCAATAGGATTGCTAGTCGGTGCAGGCAAAGGTGTTATCAGATCAATGCACTGCAACGGCAATTATCACGTTGAATTTATACCAGTAGATTTCGCGATTAATACATTAATTGCGATTTCATACAAACTTACTACTGATAAAAAAAAGTAAATAACTTTGTCCTATCGTATATTATTTTTCCCCTTAGTAATAAAATATGATTTACATTAAAAGAAATTTATCTACCATCTACGTAAAATGTAAAATATTCTGTTGTTGTTATTATCTTCCGTGATAGTTAATATAAAGAGTTATTTTCTAGAAAATATAAAACAGAGATTACGATAAAGAATTTTAATTAGATAGCATTTATTATTACAATTATTTTTATTCAAAATTTTCTGTTGAAATTATTTAATTCAAAAATGGGTACGTAAATATACTATTATACTAAAATTAATTCTTAAATGTATGAAAAATATTTTGATTTGATTTTTCTTTGATCTTATATATTTGTAACATCAATGATTTTTATTGACCGTATCTGGCAATTAAAATTCTTATTGCGAAAAATATTACCCCAACCAGGATTCGAACCTGGGACCTCCCTCAATCCGTGACGGGAGTCTTACCAGCTCGACTACTGGGGCTGCGTAGGGAACTGGTAAGACGCCCGTCACGGATTGAGGGAGGTCCCAGGTTCGAATCCTGGTTGGGGTA
>NW_011967137.1:7189-12990 GCF_000949405.1 Vollenhovia emeryi
GAACCTGGGACCTCCCTCAATCCGTGACGGGAGTCTTACCAGCTCGACTACTGGGGCTGCGTAGGGAACTGGTAAGACGCCCGTCACGGATTGAGGGAGGTCCCAGGTTCGAATCCTGGTTGGGGTAATATTTTTCGCAATAACAATTTTAATTGCCAGATACGGTGAATAAAAATCATTGATGTTGTTAATTACTGCTGGCGACTTTTTAAGAGTATTCTTAAAAAATTATGTATTTGTTACACATTTGTTCTTTGGTATCTATCGTTTACAGATCAAAAAGTATTCCCGTAATCAATGTAACGCAAGGCAATATAAAACGTCTTACTTGGGCAGAAGTACTGGAGAAGGGCAGAGAGCGCCTTTACGAATATCCTTTCGATGGAGTCATTTGGTATCCAGATGGCGATATACGTAGCAGCAAATGTGTGCATAATCTTTTCATCTTCTTCTTTCACATTATTCCCGCGTACCTCATTGATTTCCTGATGTTAATATTTCTGCAGAAAAGATTGTAAGTTTTGTACACTTCTTGAAATTTTTAAAAAATCTTCTAATATCTTATATCTGTTAGAAATGTAGTTTTCAAAATGTTTATAATATATTTCTACAAGATTAATCTTTTTAAAACACTATATTAATGCTATGTATATATAAATCTTACCACCCAGTTGTTATTGATCTATTTTGTATTTTTATAAACAGTATGGTTAATCTCCAAAACCGAATCTCAAACGGTCTCGAACTGTTGCAATATTTTACCACGAGAGAGTGGAAATTTTGTAACGATAAATTCAACAAACTGCACGAGGAATTACAAGGGGCAGACAAGGAAATATTTATAAATTTCCATTACGATATAGATGTAGATGAGTATATTAAAAACATTATCCTTGGCACACGGCAGTATTGTATGAAGGAGGATCTGTCTACTCTACCGAAAGCCCGGCGGCATCAAAAAATGTAGGTTTTCGCTACGCAGATTACCATAATGTTTTCACACACAATCGATAAATACAATCCCGTAAAATTTATTCAATCACTTCCAGAATCTGTTTTAAAAGTGTAAGTTTTGAGTTTTTCAACAAGCAGAAGAAAAATGAAATATGTACATAATGTACATATTCATGCCAATAAAAATTTTGAATATTTATTGTTTCTTTTTATACTTGAAAGGTAACAATTGTACATTTCTAAGAGAAACTGTATACTTTCTATTATTAGAGCTTTTTGTAAAGAAGATATTTATTCACATAACAGAAGAGAAACGGATAGTAAGATAAACTTAACATTGTTTAAACTTATCACTTGTTTAAATAAAAAAGTGACGAGTTTTCTTATCTGACAAGTATTTCCGTTTGCATTTTACATATTAGTCATTACGTAGTATACGTATATGTAATTAGTTTAAATAGTTCTTAAATTTTTCCGAGAAATTCAGAATATAGTTTCAAATTTACAAATTAGAGCAAATAAGTGTATAAATTACATTAAATCAATTAATATTACATTATCATTATGTCATATTAGTAATACAATATATATATATTAAATTATAACAATTGAACTAAAATTATTCTAAATTTACATTAAAGCTAAACTTAATATTTAAACAGATTTAAATGTTAAAATTAATTTTTAATTTTCAATCACTTTCAAATGTCATATGTCAAAGTCGATGCTAATGTACTCGTCGTATATAATTAAAAATCTTTGTTTCAGACTGTACTTTGTCCATATCATAGCTGTATATTCATTCTACTTCGGCATATTATATTATACTTACAACAATATTGGGATAGTAAAAATCTTCCTGGATTATGTTGCCGACTCATTAAAATCGCTACCGTTCATATGCGGATTACTGAAGAAGTTGCATCTCTAAGAACGTATACGCATTCTACATTCATTGCGTAACATACTTGATATGCGACGAGCAAACGAGGAAAAATACATAGTTTTTGCGACGGTGATCTATTACGGTTCTTATTTGAATCGTTTGTAAGTATATTAACGGGCATAAATTATGAGGTTAAAGGCAATTTTAACATGGAAATCCTGTTGATATACGCAATAAACGTAGAATACGTATATAGTATACGCATGTGCGACGAGCAAACGAGGACCAACATATGACTTCACAGCTATAATTAATATAGCTAGAATAGCTATGGCTATATTTTTACTTTTTTATTAGCTGTTACAACGCTTTTGCAGATAAAAATCCAGCAGAATAACTTTCGTTATTCTGATGAAAAACTGCTATCTCATAAGCAGTTTTTCAACATCCAATCATAAATCTTTTTTCGCAACGATTACGCAATCTATTATAACAATTAAGAAATTTTCCAGTAAACAGATTTTGCTCCAAGAAATTCATGGTGGAAACAATCCCAAGTAACATGGCCTGGTTAATCTGCAAAAGCGAAGCTCAAACGGTCTCGAACTGTTGCAATATTTTACCACGAGAGAGTGGAAATTTTGTAACGATAAATTCATCAAACTGCACGAGGAATTACAAGGGGCAGACAAGGAAATGTTTATAAATTTCCATTACGATATAGATGTAGATGAGTATATTAAAAACATTATCCTTGGCACACGGCAGTATTGTATGAAGGAGGATCTGTCTACTCTACCGAAAGCCCGTCGGCATAAAAAAATGTAGGTTTTCACTACGCAGATTACCATAATGTTTTCACACACAATTAATAAATACAATCCCGTAAAATTTATTCACTCACTTTCCAGAATCTTTTTTGAAAGTAAAGTTTTTGAGTTTTTCATCAAGCAGAAGAAAAATGAAATATGTGCATAATGTACATATTCATGCCAATAAAAATTTTTAATATTTATTTTTTCCTTTTTAGTTTTAAAAACGTATTTCATAAAAAATCTTTGTTTCAAAATGTACTTTGTCCATATCATAGCGGTATATTCATTCTACTTCGGCATATTATATTTTATTTACAAAAATATCGGGATAGTAAACAACTGCCTGAATTATGTCACCGCCACAGTAAGATCGCTACCGTTCATAAGCGGATTACTGAAGAACATACATTTCTAAGAGCCGCAATAAATCGCCGTCGAAAGAACTATATGTTGTTCCTCGTTTGCTCGTCGCATATCAAGTGTAACGCAATAAACGTAGAGTACGTTTACGTTTATTGAGTATACGTAACAATATATAGTTCAACCAACGGTGATCTGTTGCGTCTCTCATTTGAACCATTTGTAATTATATTAACGGACATAAATTATGAGGTTGAAGGCAATTTTAACATGGAAATACTGATGATATTAATCATAAATTTACTATAGATCGAATCGCAGGTGTTTGTAAAAACCGACTTATCTGCCTCAGTTGAAACTTTCTAAAACATAAGCTTTTAGGAAATTTCGACAAAATGACACATAATGACACATAAGACATGTAATGTAAGCTCTTTTCTGCAACATAGAAATACGCTAAAATACTATAAAATAAGTCGCTACTACACCATATACATATATCGGATACATATAATATATATAAAAATATTTAATGGAGTAAAGGTTTATACGCATATAGGATATATAGTTTAATAATAAAAGATTTATTGTACCAGCTTTAATTAATGCCACCTGTCTTTTATAATAAAACAAGATCCTTAAAAACTAACAGCATAATTTAGCGTACATCTTATCAATCATTTAAACAAATAAAAATTTGCATTTTTATGGATTTTTTATTTTAAAAAGCTTTACTTCTACAAATTATGCTTAATGCAATTCTAACAAATCTTGCAGAAGTTACAGTTTCATTTGATGACATCAAAAATCGACAATTTCAGTAAAATGTATCACCATGATTATATAAACCTTTTATTAAGTTTATCGTAAGCCTTTAATTCAAAACGCGATTCTATTTATTCGTATAAACGTGTATCTCCTAATATTATTTTGAAGTTCAATATTTATTCCATACATCTTTCTCGCTGGGTTGCAATACGACAGAGTAATTCTCCCTCGAGTAAGACGGGCCACCCTGTTTAAAGTATTAGATAGAATATGATCAGATTGCATTAGAATACATCAAATTTCAATGTAAATAAATAAGAGTCTTATTAATTTACATTGAAATTGCATGTAATCTAATGTTCTCTGTTCATATTCTATTATTTTAAACAGGCTACTCCGCCGTACTCATGGTGACTCGTATCCTTGTCTCGTATCAGCCAAAACAATAGGACAAGGTGGGAGTGCGCGGTCCAGCGGTACATGCGTCTATACTCCATGCTAATATCGATTCACGAAACAACGCGGAAGATCTCGCGACAATAAGTCCATTCATCGAAGACACGGGGAACGGAATATTCGGCGTACGTTGATTCCGTACCGCTGGGTATAATAAACGTTATTGTTATTGTGAATATTACCGGCGGCGAGACGTGACGCTCGACCTTGTTTACACGGCCATCGCTGGCGCGCCGCGCGATGTTGGCGAAAAAAAGGTCACCGGCGTGCACAGCCCTATCATTCGCGATCTGGCGCTCGAGCGGGCAGGCAGACGGAGCGATTGGCTCCGTACGTAGGCGTGTTACACCGCGATAAGTATCGCGACGATATCGTTTGCGCGACCGACTGATTCTCCGCCGTTCGCGTCGACTCGGGAATACGCCGAAGCGTTGCTTGTTGCGCGACGCTTACCTCGCGTGGCCTACAGAAATCCGTCGGACGAGACGGCCGGAACGCTGGAGTAACGGAGTTATTCAACGGATTACTTATCTTTCGACGGAAACTTGAAAGCCGTTCCGATCGTTCGTCAACTCGAGAACAGCTTGGCCGCCGCTTTCGCGCGAGCGTGGAGTAATACGCGAGTGGTTGAGTCGCGCGGTTTAACGTGACAAAGTGAATTGTGTGATTTACATGACGAAGTGCAGTGTCGACGATTTATATAATTGCATTCGCGGAATTTACACGCTCGAGTTGTGTCGCAAGTGTGTCTCGAGTGTACATTTTCCAACGGTTCGCTCGCGTCGACACAGCCGCTGACTTGACTCGCGCCTGTACGTTGTATCCGCGGTGCGGCGTCGGTAACCGATGGAGTCACTCGACGAACGTCGGATCTGGACGATGGAGGTGCGCCGCGGTACGCCGTCTCTTTTCGTCTCGGGAGTGCCGCGTTGGTTTAGTTTCCACTTGGGCCTTCAGTCTCCGATCCTAGTGCGACGTAGAACGAAATCTACCCAGCGAGAAGTGACTGTCGAAACGATGTCGAGTCTACATCGGCACCGTGAAATTGACGGCGAACCGACGTCAAATTGACAGGGTCGATGTCGATTCAACATCGCTTCGACGAATCATTGCTCACTGGGCAACTCACTGGAAACGTGGCTGCTGCCTGTGCTCGCTTCTATTCTGCTTCCAACGGAAACGGTAATTAAATTCAATCTGCACCGAAGTAGGATCGGATTGAAGACTTGGGTGAAAACGAGATCATTATCGCGTTAAAGGGATGCTGGAGTGGTTTGATTTACCGACAGAGTCGCATACAGTTTTTGGGGGTTTGTAAATCTTACCTCAAGGAACGTAATGTCCATTCTACACCTAGGGATGATCCTACTTGTGGCTCATCCGATACTCGCTTCTATACCTAAAGCTAATCCTACTTACAGCTTATCCGAGGAAGTAGTATAAAGTGTAAAAGGTACACTGTAGTTGTACTTTGGTACGATTGGAAACCAACCAAAGTGTAAACCTTTTACACTTTATACTACTCCCTCGGATAAGCTGTAAGTAGGGTTAGCTTTAGGTAT
>NW_011967137.1:16305-35380 GCF_000949405.1 Vollenhovia emeryi
ACTTCAAACCTCAATGTTTTTTATATGAAAATGTTCAACTATGCATTCTACACTTGGGTCTGGTATTAGTTTCTACATAAATGCAAATAATAATTTACAAACGCAAAAACGGTATCCGACTCTGTCGGTAAATCGCTCCCGATCGCCAAGTATTGAACAGTTATCCCGCGAGTGTTTTGTGCAACGGGAGGAGGAAGATAACCTAAACGTCCTGAGAGGAGGCGGAGGCCCAGCAGAGGCGTCGGGCCCCGGCGGAGCAACCTTGGGGTGAGTGTCATTTCTTATCCGCTTGAAAGAACCAATGGCTTTTCTCCGCTGATAGAAAAATACGTAGTATTTGAAGCTATAATTGCACAGCAACATAATTATAGCCAGGAATATAATTTTTATAGTAATTATTACTATAATATTAGTAATACGCAACCATATAGACACAGTGATGCCAATATATATTTATTCAATATTTATTTATAATATTAATATACAATATTAATATATAATTTTAATATTTATTTATAATATTTATTTTTTAAATATTTATTGGCAAAACGTAGTTATACAACAGAGTTGTACAAAGCTACTTACATCGATAACGTAATAACTAATGGTACTCGTATCTATTATCGCTATATTAAGTGAAATTTATTTATGAGCACATGTGACGAATTTGTATTTTAAGAAGAAGTTACAGGGGAGAGAAAAGATTTGCACTTTTTCAATAAATTTTGCAAAACCGCGAAACGAGAAGGATAATCTGTTAAGCAATTTCAATAACTTGATAAACCTATTAATAAAGATGCCGGTGTTTTTTTCACTATACATATACATAGGTGTTCTTTCTTCTTGATAGATTTATCGTTATTACTTTTATTATCGTAATTGAAAATGTTGCTTAAAAGTATTATTATTATTTAAAGCTTTAAATATATAATATTAAAAAGTTGTTTCAAACCGATATATTGTTTGAATATTCCATTATTAAAACATTATTGCACCTCAAATTTTTTACATTTAACCGACCGTAATCTATACGAGAGAACGTGTCCTAACTCATCCGTGTCATTGGACATTAATCTTGACTAAAACTAATCAAATCGAGTTGCAATGGAAATGTAATCCAAGGAGGATTTAAGTCCAGTTGCGGAGCAAGAAGGGGCGGGTAAAGCAACAGTTGCTAGTTCCACATAAAATGGAGCGATGGCGCTGAGAGATCACCTGTTAACCCCCATTCCGTTATTGATCCACCCCTGTGCGTACCTTTCGAAAAACAGCCCACTAGCCGTCGGTCGACGTGCAGTACGAGATCTGTCCCTCTTCTGCCCCAATCTTGTTTTGTCGTGACCTTAGCACAATTAAAATAACGTTTGGAATTGTGCAGGCGCGGTGGCCGTGAGTCATGAGAAAGTACTTATTATCTATGAACTTTTATTTCCCATTTGTTAAACTATCTCACGCAACTATCACGCAACTATCACCGAAGGAAATGCCACCCCAGGTAGCAAGCTGACATTATTTGACGACATTTTGACGTTAAAATAACGACAAACAACGTCACCTTGCTATCTGAGAGAGTAGTTTTACTCTCACGATATCACGGACGCGATTCTGACTAACAGATTTATACGAGCCAACATCAGCTTACATCCCGCGCACGAAGTCTCTTAAATGAAGCGTAGGAGCGTTCATGTAGCAGTAGACATACACGCACGTAGTAGACACGAACAGAAAAGCGTAATTGGACATCTGTGATAAATGTGACAGAGTTATTTCAACTAGAGTTATGATCTCGTAATTAAGGGTCCGTGCGAAGTGTATAGCTATTGTCAGAGATAACGTTTATTTTGCGCGAAAAGAGTATGAAGAGGTCAAAAAAGCGAGTTTCCAGAATTTGAGAATTTTTTAATGATAGCTTAGAAACCGCTTTATTATTCGAAAATTTTGACGATTTGTATGTTTGAAAGGTCAAGACGCTTTTTTAGTCTTTAAGCAATTATGTTGTTTAAGAAGCATCTAAGAGACCGAATATTGTCAAATACAAATTCAAAGGTGAAAAATGGAGAGCCTTTTAGCGTTGAAAAACCGAGATTATCAGAGATTGAATATTTCAGAGTCCAGCAACGCTCGGAGCGTATGAAAATTTGAATGCCCAAGAGTCCAGAAAATTAATGGTTTGAGAGAGTTAAAATGTTAGAGAAACTGAAAACAATGTGTGTTTATGAAAAGTTGAATATAATTTATAGTTGCGAAAAAAATATGGAAAATCGAATGCAGAAACCAAAGAAAAATGCTGATAGATCAATATGTTACATTCGATGCTGTTGTATAATGGAATTTCCATCTGATTTGTATTGAAAATTTCGATGTGATTTTGCTGTAGACAGCTTGTAACAAGGTGAATAATTTTAACGTTTCGCAATCACAGTGATTGCAGATCAAAAAATTGTCGCGAGATCATCATCAGTTTAAATTTTAACAGACGTCCGTTTGTTTTTTAGATTTATGTACATCTATTTAAGATTTCTCCAGTTTTTTAATCAAGGAATCCGATATCTAGAATAACTATAAAGAAAATTCGATAAAGGTGCAAATGTAAAAAAATATCATGAAATTAAAACTGAATGCACTTAGATTTTGTAATTTTAATGTATATATTTCTGGAAATGTCCAAAGTGAGTTACACGACATATTTTATTTAGATTCTGTTGAAAAGAGATAAATTAGTCTTTTTTATTATTAGACATTAAAACTGAAGTTTTCTGGAATGAAAAAAGAAATAGTTATGTTAATTCGTTTTAAATTGTTTCTTAAATTAATTTTGCTTCTTAAATATATTAAAACGCTAAGATCTTTTTATTGCATTGTAATACAATCCCGTGATATTTACGCTGTTTTATATCACCTACTCTTTTTTATACTGTATCAGTTTACACCGTTTACCAGACACCTCTTCACTTACAGACCTTTTACGATCCGTACTCTTTACGCTAAACTCCACAATAACCCGGTTGATCTTTCACGCTTGTAGTTTATCGTATTCAAAAAACATAATATCATAAATCTCTAAATTTACTTACACCATTTTTAGGCAAATGTTGCGATAATGAAATATTTAGTGAATTATATTAAATACGGCATACAAATTTCTGCATGTAGATGTTTTTGCGTTACATCATAAATGTCGCGTATGTCATAATTTAATCTTTTGCAACTATTTAATATAAGACAATGTTTCAAACAGAAGATATTTGTCAGTCGAGCCTAGATATAATTATGAAGAATAAGAAAGATATATAAAATAGCTGTAAATATTCTAGAGCGCCTTTTAATATTTAATAAGATATTTTCCTTTTTTTATATCTTCTTGCATATTTTCTCCTATTCTTTACGGGTGTCATAAAGTTACATATTTACTTTAATGTTTACATTTGTAGGGCGGATATGGTAAAGGTCCTAGGGACCCCAATTCCCTCTTAATATAAAAAAGTGATGTATGATATATGAGACACCTTTATTAGGCATCTTTGACCTGAAATTTTAACATTCAGCGGTCCCTCTCAATAAATGAAAAATATGATGTATGACGGTAAAATTTATACATTTTTATGTGCATGTATCATATATGCACGCGCACATATGACTTAACGTTTTAACACGTAATTTTCTGTCGTCACGGAAAGGCGTCAAAAAAATATTTGGAATTTTTGAAACGTGCTTTTAGACTGTCTTTTTTAATTTTAGACACTTTGAAATTTTTGAACGCATTGTTCGGATATCTTTGTCTCTAAATGCCAGAGAATACATTCTTTACGTAATTTTCAGGCAGCTATGTCTCGGTTCTACGTGCTCGTCGTCTCGTTTTTCGTTTTCGCGCCACGTTGGGAATGCACCTGTCGCTCAATTAACTCGGCGGCGATTCAACGCGACAAGTGCGAAAGATATACGTCACCCATTAACGACGCTCGGCGTACACGTAATGGTGAACGCCAGTTCCAGCGGGTGGTGGTGACGATGAAAGCCGGTTTCGACGGCCACCACCGCCGAGGGCGCGTGCGCCAATTATTCCCCCGGTGCAAACTCACGGGGATTGTTTAAGGCGCGAATTCTCGGAGGACGGAGAGCAGTCGACGGGCCAGCCTCCAGGAGGCACGTTCGCGCGATCGGGGTCGCGCACTTCCGCCAAGGAGTGACTGAAACTCGACTGTGTCTCAGGACTCGCGATTCAGGACTGCTCCTCCTTCACCTTGACCCCGCCTGGCTGGGCGTCACACCTGGTTCGATAACGTACGCAGCAACGAAAAGGGATTCCCTTGCCGCTGTATACATTTTCCCGTGTCTCGTTGACTCTCTCAAGACTCGACCTGAAACTGGAGCGGCGTCGGCGAGCCACGAATGGCGCGAAAACGGTATCGATGAATGGAGCAACCGATATCGTGGGTGACACAATGAGCGTTCGTGCGATCGTCGAGGATTAGGTCTCTGACCTCTATTCAGTGATCCCCGTAATCTTGGCACAGTAGGGGAGTAAGAATGTCGCTGGTCGTTATCCTAAAGAACATTCAGGGCCTTAAGTGCAAGGGCGAGAAAGTCGCGAAGATAGACTTTCGAGGTAACGATAACGTTATAATAAATTTGTTAAATCGCTGTTCGCACGGAATAGAGTTTTTCATGAAAATGATCTGTTCGAGTCGATTTTTTGCGTGCACAAGATGATCGTAAATAAATCGCAAAATTAAAAAGAGCGATGTGCCATCTGCAAAGTTGTGTTCGGTAAATTGTTCCTTTCTAGATAAAGCAACGAAGAACTTGTTGATTCTATTTAAGCATCAAAATTAATAATTACGTATTTTATTACCGATCCATCTTCTTTCTTAATCTTAACATATGTTTATTTTTATTTATTTCTTTTATTCGCCATTGTATCTATATGCGTATTAATTTTTCGCTATATTTTTCTTTTTTTGAAGGAAAAAGAAAAGTTATTAGAGATAAAGTGTACAAAATTGTTCTTTTCTACACTGTACAAAAAGTACCTATGTAAAATTACATACATAATAAGCGATTACACTATTAATAACGGAAATATATACAGTTATGTAATTTTACGAAAATGTTTTTTTACTTTTTGTTGTGTAAATATTTGTTTATACATGATGAAACATTACAAAAACTGTAAAATTTACACAATTAAAAGCAAGCAATTTACTTATTATAGAAGGTAATAATTTTACCTACAAGGTGTAAATTTACTGACGTAAGTAAATATACACCTTTAATAAATGGTCCCAATTATTACCCACTATAATAATTGTAATTTTACATGTAATTTTTTTACAGTGTAATTCATGTTTGATATAACCTCATACTCAATGCATTAGGTGCCATTGTATCTCTATTATCTGAGTATTTTCAATATTGTTTGTTTATTACTATGCAGATTCCACAGATTAATGCACGCGCTTGTCACGCGCTTGGATGCATATCTACGTGTGTATACATCCTTTGTCGACGGTTAGCGCATCATATTCGAGCGATTGATTGGGTCGCAGATTTGCGTCCTTGTTACAAGAGAACCATGTAACCTCCGAATAACGCTTTAGGTTAATCTCCCTAATTTTCGAGTTAACCGGTTGTAGTCGCACGCTGCTACGCGCTGATGACTTTCCGATAATCAGCGAATGTGCGGTAATCGAAATTTTTCGATAATTGGGACGTCGACAACGACGCAGCTACAACAAATATATTTTGCTCTCTGTAACTTTTAAAAAGCACTTTCAAATATTGTACTTTAAAGAGCCTTTTTTACATTGCGGAAGACAAAATGGTAAATTTAACATTTTTAGTATCGCAAGGTGTGCGCCCTTTGTGCATTGATTGAGTATTGTTTTAAATGTCATATTGCTAGAAGAGAAACATTTCGTAATTTACAATATACGCAATTTGTGAGCAAAAGGAGATAATTGATTGAGAATAACAACATGAATAATTGTTACACTCTATTATAGTAGTTTCTAACATTTCTACAACTGCTTCTAGAGTGAAGTTCTAACAACTGTCGCGAATATTCCATTAAGTAAAAAAAATTTGTTTTTAATACCATACCTACTCTCTTTGTCGTGCACAACAATATCAGTAGCACAATAATACTGCCTCTACATGATAATGATTCTGACGTAATTAAGGGAACTGCGCGAAAATTTAATTAATATGAAACGTTTGGATAATTAACGTGTTTTTAGAAATGCTTGTCGAATATCTACGTCAGTTGAGAATCCCACGAAGCTATATTTTAGCGAGCGCTTCCTCAGATTGTCTACATTCTACAATCTTGGTATTCTCAAGACAGTTTTCTTTACATCTTCACTTTTGATTCGATTTTACTTTGTTTTGTTGCCGTACGGGACTGCATGTATTATACGGCTAGAGAAAATCCAAACACAAGCGGCGAGTAGACGCATGCCCCAGAGCCTAAGTTCTATAGGGAGAGTAACGTTTTATTTAATCATACTTGCCCCAGTTTGAGCGCTATGTCGAAGGCAGACGTTCTCTGGATACGGTACGCGTCAGTAGTAAAAAAGTGAGTGTCCAGCATCCATTATACACACGCGCAATTATGCGTAACGAGGAATTAGAGGCGTTGCGTGCGATACGAGATTACTGTTCGAGTTTCGTGTAAGCCGCTGTAATACGATGGGGGTTTCTTGTAACACGGTAATACCTGTCTGGCTTCTGTGGGATTATTAACGGTTGTTACAATTATTGACATCATCGAGAGCACCGATCGTTGGGATTACGACGCTGATCGCGTTGTAAATTACGATTAATCCGCTGTTAAATGCGCGGACAGTGCGGAGTTTAATGAGATACGTGAGGTTTAAAAAGATTCAAGATCGGAAATCTGAATCCCTCTATAAAAGTGCAAAGGCAAACGAACGTCCTCGCATTTTTGCAATAATTGATTTTACGTTTCTAGAACTTAGACGATGAGATATTTAACTAATGGAACAGATGAAACGGAATGTCTCCGTTCAGTTATTTAATTATAGACGAACATTTCGTCTGCGAATTTAAAATAAAATGTCAAAGTATGTTCGCGTATGACCTCTCAAAGCAAAGTAAATACATTACGATAGAAGTGCGCATTTTTTAAATGTAACTTGGACTAAATAACATGGTTTCTAAAACAGCATAGTTGGATTTAACAGATGCTACAGAATTACTTTTATTTTTTTCGTGATTACCCATTGTGGAGCAACGACTTCTTATCACACGGAAATAAAGATGTGAAAAGATAATCATTCGATATTTCAATATTCCTATTGTAATATAATAACATTTTCTGTGAATTATTGACAGCTAAAAGAGATAGTTATTTCATAAAAAATAAAAATATTTAATATTGTATATTTCGGCGCATATTAGGATTAGTAATTAACATTCGTTCGTACACACGCATTGTATATACGCATTTTCTTTGGCAGAACCTTTTGATACCGTGAAATCGACGTGTTCACGGGGGTGGAGGAATATATAGACTCTGTATCGAATTATATAGTATGTACATGTTACAGCAGAGAGAGACGAATATTAAACTGGACCAAACAGAAGTGGGTAGATTTGATAAACGAATGATTCCGCTTTGACGTTGACTAAGCCGACTGCGGAAATAATAGTTTCTCTCAAATATCAGCCGTCCATTTATTCATGTTTTTTCGTATTTTTTCATGTTACGCTTCCGTAAATAGCTGCTCTGTAACCCTCCTGCCGTCTCATTAATATTTCGTATGTAATACACGAGAAAATACGGATTACATGTAAACGGAAAACTAATTAATTTACCACTAATCATTCCGCGGTACAATAAATACGATGAAATTATCGCGCTTTTGCAACTATGCGTTGAAATTAATTAATAATAATAAGTTAATTATTATAAATGAAGATAATTTGCATTCCCGTCGTATCGTTGAAACAACAAATGGCGAATAATGATAGGTACTTACCTTCTGCGTGCATTGTTCGTTGTAACTGACGCCGATTATTAAAGAACAATCCATCGTGACAGTGCAGATGTATGAGCAGCGTTTTACGTGTTAAGATTCTTTATAAATTTATATCAATCGTTATAACGTTATTTTCAGAACGGTCATCGATCGTTCGCGCGTTTAAAGTGTCCACTACCAAGCACTTTACAAATATTCTCGAGAACAAATCGATAGCTGCATTCGTTATGCAAACGGGGCGCAATATTCATGCATCCACGAACAGCGCGCCTTTCTTGTGAGAGTTGTTCAGCAATTTCTACATAATTTGCATTTGATCACCTGTACTGTTTGCACGCACAAAAGTGGCGTCTTGCATCTTGATTACTTAGATGTGGCATAGCCATTTACAATTTGTTTTGCATAAAATCGCATATGGGTTGCACACGTGGCTGACAGGGAATGAATAATTGCAACACAAACATTGCGTTCAAATCATCACAAATATGCACGCGTTAGGTATACAACGTAGGATAATTTATTATGTCTACGACGCAAGATCAAGAAGATTAGACGATCTTGTTTTCGTGCTTATTTATGAATTAATAGCAACTATGTTCTCACATTATAATATTTTACAGTTATTAGTAACTTTTTTAATATAGAGAAAGTCCTCGATTATGAGATAGGCTTCTAATATGAGATAACGGATTTTTCTGCTAAATTATAATAATAGACATCATCTGCTGGTTCCACTATGAATTTATTGCCCTTGAAGTGAAATCTATTCAGTGGAAAAGTGATTGTTAGATCATGTAATCGTTATGAAAAAAGATTTGCGATTGAATTTGGATGTTGAAAACCTACTATCTCACATTACAATTCTATCTCATAATAAAGGACTTTCCTTTACCTTTTAGCGAGATTTATTTCATATTTTCGGTTTTATTTAATGTAATTTGACTTGTAATGCAATATTTTATATAATTTTACTTATTAACGTTAAATATTGTAACCATATAAATTATTACATTTTTATTTACGGTAAAATTAGATATTTGACGAGATGTCGAGACAAAAATATAAAATAAAAAAAAATGGAGAGAGAAGGGCAAAGTGACTTTTTGCCAATATTAAATGACAATCTATAACAATGTTCACACACATATATACATACATACATACATATATATATATATAATGTGCAGTGTTGGGAAGTAACGCGTTACTTTTAACACCGCTACCGTTTTCTTTACTTTTTTTCGGTAACGATCGTTACTTTTTTATATCTGTCAACGGTAACGGTAACGAATTCAGCCGCTACTTTTATCGTTACTTTAGTTCCCTATAGTTCCCTATTATCTTTTATATCTGTTGAATAGATCGCGCGCTGGTCGTGCGCATTATTCTTGATTGGACAAAAATATTCCGATATAGAGCGCTGGAAGTCAATGTCACATGAGAATGCACTGTAAGCATTTATCGATGTCTCGATTCTATACGATCGATGACTTGCTATATAGAAGTTTAAGTTTTAAGTTTTAATATTGAGTATTAAATAATAATAATGTAATTTTATAATCTAACGTCTTACTTTAGCATTTTAAAAAGTAACGAAAAAGTAACGAATCGTTACTTTCTAAGTAACGGTAATGGTAATGCGTTACTTTTTACAAAAAGTAACGGTAACGGTAACGCGTTACTTTTTTAAGGTAATAGTAACGTTCCCAACCCTGATTATGTGTATCTTAATTATCGCGTTAATAATAGGTATGTAGCTTCAATCAATTTATTATTCTATGAAACATATAATATAGAAATAAGAAAGAAAACGTATAGTATGAAATTAAGAGAAAATTATTAGTATAATTAAAAAAGAACCTTAGTAAATTTACAATTTTTTAATTTTCAAACCTTACTTCTCTATTAATCTCGATATTGGATGATTTTTTCCTGTTCTATTTAGTTTTATTATTAAATCAAATTTTTATAATTTTAATTTGACCTAAATGCTTCAAAAATGTTTATTTATAGAAACATATGATATTTTCATGTACATTTTAGGTAACGTTATGAATTTTTGATGTACTTAAAAAAATCACCGCTCTGTTCCATTTCCAATGAAAAAAAAACAGTTCTGCAGACAAAAATAGTGAAAAAGAGAGGTCTGCCACATGTATTCGCGTGATTCCATTACGCGTTAATGAACGTACAATCGCGTCTTCGATTGCATATACGCCGTGGCTGACCATAAAGCGCCTTATCTACTGCGCGAAACTTTCTATCTCCGGGCTTTTCACTGGTAAACCGATAACAATTTATCATGTTGGTTAAACTTCTATCGCAAGTAAAACATGATGCTAGCAACTAACTTTTTGTTTTCGATAAAGATAATCAGATTGAAGATAATCGTGGAGTTTTCATTCGAGATAAATAAGCTGCGATAAATAAAATGGTGTTCTTCCATTTTAATACGTAGAGCCACTTATTTTGCGGAAATCGAAAGTAAGATAGCTACGATGCATCTGATTTATCTATAATATCTACTGTATTATTCCGCCAACAAACCTAATCATTTTTATCATTTTAACACAGACACTTGTCGCTTATCTAGCGGTTAAATTGCGATTACAAATAGAACGCGTCACTCAAAGCTGGCCCACTTTTCACGTATCTATTAAAAGCATGTAGAAAATCGCACAGATTTTCGCTAAAGATGAAAAAGTGATCAACAAGCAAAAAAGGAATGTACGGCATTTCTTTAGTTGCAATATAGAATCGTTTTATGCAAAATAACAATGTTTTATTGCTAGCATCTTTTGTAATATGTGTTGCTATGGCACTTTTACCCAAATTATTTTTATGTGATTATCCCTAACAGTTGTATCGTAACGCGAGTTAATTGTGTTGCATCCGTACCTAGCATTCTGAGAATTCTACAGTAGCAAAATAGCAGTAAGGTATTTACTGTTGTTCAAGAATAAAGGCACTTTGTGTTCTAGCTGCCCCAAAGGTATCTCTATCCCATGATGCTAAGCTTGATATGTTCTCTTTTGCGCTTTATGAATACCAGCAGCTGCGCTTCTGACGTAAAGCCGCAAAATGTAATTTTAATTTGCCCCAGAGTGCCGTTGTTAACTGGTGAACTTGTGAAGAGCTTTCGAATTTAAAATGGAAACTGATATATGGAATAACCATTATGTAGAACTAATGTAAGACGTAATATAGTTGAAACTAAATAGTTAAAGAAAAGATATAGGAAAATCGAAATAAATAAAATTAAATTACGAGCACATCTATATTATATGCATAAGAGAAATATACATATACATAAACATATAAATATATTTAGTTTTATCTATTGTAGGTCGTTTTATATTGTTACATCTAGAGCTTCTAATATGTGTGCGTGTGATGCCCACATAACTTATATTATAAAATAATAAATTAGTATGGCTCGTATGTGTTAAACACAAATTTCAAAGAATTTAAAGGACTCAGAGCCGTGACAGGATGGCAGTGTCTAAGTATTCTATTCTAAGTTTATTGCGAAAAGATATCACCTCGGCCAGGGTTTGAACCGGTCGAATTGGTTGAGACTCCCGCCTAGCGAGAGGGAGGTCCAGGTTCAAACCCTGGCCGAGGTGATATTTTTTCGTAATAAACTTAGAATAAAATATTTAGACACTGCCACCCTGTCACGGCTCTGAGTCCTTTAAATTCTTTGAAATTTATATTCTAAAAGCTCATACGCATAACAATAAAAAATATTCACAGAATGTTAAAATACGTAAATTATACATATAAGATATATTTTATCTGTTGCAGAAGTATCGCATTATTCGACGGCACTCGAGGATAGTGGGGATGTTATTGACGTGGAGCAGGTAAAGTGTCTTCGTCCTTTTATATACGTAGAATACTTGTACTTTTATACGACACAAACATTAGATCTATGATAAGTTTTGCAAAATCTCGTGAATACGTTTCTGTATGCAAGATCAAATTTACGTAGGCGGCGCAAACGAGAACGCGTTTAATATATGAGGATTACCTTGAGTTTTTCGCAAACTTTTGTATCTACAAACTTGATCCAATCTTGTTGGAAAATCCTTGTTGCGTTTTTTTTTTATTTTAGTCGTTTCTCGCGAAAGCAAACTCGCTTTATATATTGAATTACAATTAATAGATCTTTAAGAAAATATATACACAAATTTCGATGGAATGAATAAAACCAATTTTAAATGTTATTAATAATCATAAAGTAAAATATATTATAAAAAGAACAGTTTTGATTAATAACAAATTTTTTAATTATAAATTTAAATAATAAAATCTAAAATTTATTTTTAAAAGACAAGCAGTGTTCAATTTATCATGATTTGTTCTAAAAGAGTTTTGTTTTTGAATATTTTAATAATTTTAGGAATATCTTAAACACACGGGGATATTAATTTAATTACTAGCATACTTGCAGCTTGCCGAAAATATCACGAATATTTTCATTAGATTTCTAATTAAACGCATATCTCTTCCATCAAATAATTTCCATTAACATGCGATGACACGTATCGATAATGTCTTTTCGATGAAACACTACTGGCCGAGGTATTGAATTATCGGAGTGTCGATGTCCTCTGTTATGACCGTAATTACGAATGTCGGGGCAGTAAATATGCGTGTCGTCTGGAAAATAATGATTCCGTCACACCCCCTATGTTACAAACACATTAAATCATTAAGCACCGCTCCTAAACGATTTAAACGTTCAGGGAAGCAACCAAAAACCACAATAAGAAAGGGTTTGTTCCAAATATTACTTTTAATTCAAAAAATAATTATTTAATTAACATTGTTGTCCGTCCGATAAATATTGTTGTTTATATTTATTAATGACGGGATTACATGACAAAATATAATCTATAATCCACTTTACACCTAACCATTATTGAATAAATAAACGAAGATAATGGCACAAGTCGAGTGTGGAATCTCTCATGACGTGACCAAGCAATAAATTCGGACAAGCTCGAAAAGATTTGTGAAAAATAAATTAATGAGTTTTTTTACAGCGGTCCGCTAGTAATTACCATTTCTGTTAATTATCCAGTAATGCGATAAAGTTTACTCGGCACCTTTGATTCAGGCTTGTGGCTGTATTTCTGTAAATTAAACAGGGTCCCAAAGAGAGAGTCTCATCAAAACTTACCTAGGAAGTTTTCTAATCTGCATCGTAAATTAGCTTTACAGCATAATTTGCACAATGATAACCTGTAAGATTTTCATCGTGTATGTAAAGGTCGCTAGATTTATTATCATACTCGCGAGATGAATATGCGAGAGCACGCAGCACGTTGATTGTCGTCTTTTCTAGGATGCAAGATGCGGCTGCGATATTGTATGCACGTAACTGGCGTGGCCGATTGCTATTGTGTGTTGTGGCATACTATTTTCATTCAATTTTTATGCCACAGTCAAAACGAATATGTGTAGCAACATCGTAACAAAATAGCAAAATTCACATGGCAATGAGGAAAAATACGGTAAATATTTTTGCGATCTGAAAACGTTATGTGCAATCGTCGTGTATTCTCGTATCGCGAACGTATTTGCGATAAAGAACGATCGGCCTCGCAGTATTGCACAAACATATCCAGCGCGCACTGGAAAACGTAATCGCGCGTCCACCGATGACAGTCCGTGCGATTTAAATGTTGCTTTTCGCGACGTAAATTTAATCGTTTATTTTACGAGGCAGCAGGTGTGGGTTGTTGTTTTACCATTTACGTACTTATAGCTCGTCAATAGTCTGCGGGTGCACAATGGCAAAGCAGCTTTGTCTCCTGCCTTCTTGTCAAATGAAAATTTCGATATATGTCCTCGAGATGTATGTATGTACACTCGAAATGCGAGATTATTGTGAAAAGGGTAGACTTTGATATTTACAACGGACGCGTGGGATATTGCAAATTCTGAACATACAAAATAGTGCAGACCTAGTTGACCGCGTTCGGCGATTGCATGCCGAAGCTGCTTAATAAGTATCGAGAATTCGATGACGTCGACGTGAACCAATTCATTACGACGCTTCCGCTTTGGAGAAGCCCGTCTGACAGCGAGCTGTCTGACAGTTCTGTCCGTCGACGATGTATCGCTTCTCGTAAACAGGATCTATGAAGGAAATAAACGCTTCGAAATATCCTGGATAGCCTGGACAGCACGATGTAACTAATGAACGTATAAAATTTGCATAAACGGTTGAAGTGTTAAGTATAGAAATTTGAGAGTCGCGATTTTATAATGCTTTCAGCATAATTAAACATCTCGATCTGTTTTCACAACATTTGCAAAGATTTTCATAAAAGATGTGCAAATTGAAATAAATTGTGTAAGAGACTCAAGCCTCTGAAATGGATTACTTGATATCGATTTCTCGAATTGGTTTTTAAAGTTTTTAAAGATGTTCTTGTCTAATGGAAGCAGCGTAGAAAATTAAATAGTAGTTAATGATGGAAGTTAGAAGCAGGTAGAGAGTATCTTTAATACTTTTTCATTATCCCCACGAAAGAAAAAAATCCATACACTTTTTGTTTTTGTTTGTTCGTTATAAAATTAAAATAAGTTCATGAAAACCGATAAAAATAACTTTAAATAATTCCAATCCCCAATTTTAAAAATAAAAAATGTTCATAAAAAAAGGTTTTTAACGAGCTTTCTCAAGTTTATCAATTATTTTGCAGGTATAATATTACAAATGCGCAAAATGCGCGAATGACTTTCTATGAAATACGGATATGAGAAAAATTTGATTTTGTGAAATTAAATTCATAACCCATGAAATAGTTCGACATTTTTGCATTTTGTTCTATTGTCACCGTGTGTAACTAAATTTGCGAACGTTGAGCACAAAGAACATGGAGTACATACACGAATTTTCATTAAACTCTGATTTTTCCGTTTCAGAAAAAATGAAAGCTATCATCATAGAAGCAGGAATTTATCAGCGATAAAGTATTCTCTGATTTCATAAGATTGCATTGAAATATATTGCTCTGATTTCGTAAATAACACTTCATAACTCGATCTTCACCAACTATTTTTAAGCCCTATCGATTCTGTTTAATTTATCTGTTTCTTCACAAGAGAGAAGGCAAAATTGAAATTGGAACGACTGCACGGCGATGTACGTAGCTTTATTAAAAATCACGAGGAGGAAAAGAGCGTCTCGCGTTTCTCGAGCATCAATAATAAATCGTCTTTTATCTCGCAGGTCTTCGGCTAGAAGCTTCTCAATATCGGCTCTTTCTTAAGTGGCTTTCTCAAAGGCGTTTGTGCTTGCGATTTATCGATCTTTCATTTTTATTTATATGTATATTCACATCTCGCGTGCCACGTTATTTTTCACGCGTTTCTTCTTTATGTGCGTGCGAACCGAATGCGTGCAAACTCGCGATAGTGATTCGAACCGCCTCGCTTATGGTAACGTATAATTAATTTGCGAGAGAAAGAGCAATATTTTTCTTTGATACACCAGCTTGAAAAACCTGTTTACATTTTACAAAAAGTAGATCAACTAAAAGAGATTGATATCTCAATTTTGCAAAAATACCAAATATTTTTCCGAAAGTAAAGATTCATTCAAAGCATAGTTGAACTTTGCTCCATTTCTCTTGTTAAAGGGTCATACTAAAACTGATACAATTTTTAAAAAATATAAAGCAATTTATTTCTTTAAAATTAAAATATGTAGTCATTCACAAATTAAACTTTTTGTTGTTTTTAAGCTATGATACAGATGCAGCGTTTTTCTCTTTATTCATTAATCGATAAATGTTAACAAATACTTTTTTAAGGTGACATTAAAATATATCACAATTCTTTTTACCTTTAACCTTGCTACTACACTTTTCGCCTTTAATCTTGATACTTTACTATAAAGCTTTAAAAAAAGTTATTTGATCAATAGAAAACATGTTGTGAAAAGGAAAAAAGAAAAAGATCCAAAGTTTTCTCACTCATTATTGATTTCGAATGTGAGAAATTTCATTTTATAGAACAAATGTTTGCAACTCCAACTTCTGCCAATTTCACACTTTTTCATCTATTGGTTGTTTTATTGAAAAAGATGTGACAAAACGTGCGTGCTGAATAATTCATCTTCCATTTTCAGAGTTTCACGTGGAATCTAGGAAGACCAGTGGACGAAGCTGAAGTACTGCAGCTAGCAGTTGTATCCCGCGGGGTCCTCAGAAACGAAAAAGTTGCGGCAAGATATGGGCTGGTGTTGCAGACGGTGGTGCGCGAGGGAAGGATTCTGGTCTCGGATTCGCTAGTCGACCTCAATAACAAACCGCTTCCGGTACGTACCGATATTGAAGAGGACAGCTGAATATGTAATCGCCGCGATATACGCTATACATATGCATGCGCAATAATCGTTGCGCGAGTATCACATCGAATATCACACGTTTGCCATCATCTGCAGAATGTTATTTTTCTCGAGGTTTTTAAACGTCTATTCTTTCTTGTCTTTTCGATATTTTTAAACAATTGTTGATAATAATTATGTACATTAATCTAGCAAAATTTTAGCATGTGTCTCAATTTTAAATCGTTTTGGCCAGTTTTATTATCTAAGATAGCCTTTATGCAATTAATTTTAGGTAAATGCTGTACTTCTTTCAGTGACATAGAATTCACTAATTAATTCCTTAATATAAAAAAGGGCCTGTACTTGAAAATTATTAGCTAATTAACGATAAAAAATAGTTACGCTAAATATAAATGTGTTCATATGTATATTTTTGTATATGCTGTATAACTTATTGTGCAGCACATTTGCAATCGCACAAATACCTTCAGTTTCTCAGTCTCATTTCTGCGCCCATACAGTAATCACGCGTTTCTAGTGAAATATAATGTCTCTGTAGCGACACTCCTAACTCCAGCGGGCCTAATGGCATTTGACCACGTACCATACGCTGACTAGAAGCTATAGAATGCACTTGGAAAGGGTCAAAACCCATGGCCGAAACGTTGTGTTAATAAAGGAAGTTTCCTGTATCCAGTTGTATCAAATTATTCAACTTAATTGTTAACTAATTACTGGCAATGCCCAAATTTTGCTTGAAATAACAAAGTTCACATCATTGTTAAGTGATTTAAGAATATGACTCGATTATATTCTTGTGTAAAAAGGAAGAATTAAGGTACTAGACATTTACAATTTAAATGCTGAGAAACAAATGCTAAAAAATTAAAAAATGTTTTAAAGGCCCACGTATGCTTTGTTAAAATAATAGCAAACCTAATCTATTCAAGATGGCAATTTAAGTTTGCATCTTACACTTTTTTCTCCACGATAACTGGATTAAACGTTTTTAGTTTCGGGGAACATTCGCGCATAAAAAATACACGACTGACATATAACATTTTAAAAAGACGGATGCACTCGAGAGTAGTAGTACATCCGGATATGCATGCACTTGCACATGCATTCTTCTCTCTACAGCTACATTTTTTTTTAAAGGATCAATAAATATGAATAATAATTGTAATTTTATTGGACAATGTATATTTATTAGATAACGTATGATATATTTGTTAAAAAGTTTGATGTAAACTGAACTGATTTGCGACTCTTGCAAATTCTGTCTACTCTTTCTGTCTTTCTCTGCATTTTGTAATTAATTAAGAAATACTTAAAAAATAAGAAAATTATCATAACATGAAGTATCGCTGATAATTATTATTTTCAACTGAATTTTTGTGAGAATTTTTGTAAAATTGCATTTTCCACATTGTTGAAAAATGTAAAATTTTATATTAGTTGTTTTTCAAGCTCATCTTTAGATAACATTTAACAAGTCACAGCGTTTGTTGCATAATTATTCAAAACAGAAGGTTGTGCAGACAAAAATATCGTTTTAAATTCTGAATGAATAAATTATTACTAACTGCGTATTAGTAACAAAGTTAAAAAGAGTGTGAATGTTAAAAATTTTCTTTTAACACAAGTCAAGTAAAATACATTAACTTCTTCTGTGATCTTTGAATTGTATCATGTCGACTTCAGCTATTAACATACAAAATGCATTGAAATGTAAGGACAAAGTTTGCAGGCAATCCTTTGATCTTTGTGGCAGGACTTAAGTAATTTAAATGAAGATTATATTTTCCTAAATCGTTTCGAAGTTATTCTACTATGGACTTGACTGTAATTGAGTAGAATAAAATAATATATTTTTATTATAGCAAGAAACATTTGCTAACCAATGAAATTTTCAATATTCCACATTTCTGACACGTGTAATAAATTTTGAAGCTTTGTCTTTACAAACTCGTAGAAAAGTAATACAATAAAATGTACGCAGCTAAATTTTTCTTTTGTTTGTTTTATAAATATTATTTTTGTACGAGTAGAAAAATGTTGGATATGTATCTTTGTTCTACATGCAGTATTTTCTATCTCGTGAATCACTACGGACAAATTTATTTTTTGCGTGTTAGGTTACGTTTTTCAAATGGTGCCAGTAATATCGAAAATTGCTAGACATTTTTAGACGACCGTGTGCATTTTCCACCAGGTTACTCTAATTTATGTCGTAGCATTACTCCAGCTGTCGTCATTACGTCGAGCTTATGCGCGGCACATAGAACAAAGTCCGCGCACGATATTTCTTATTTCCGTTAAACACACTGATTATCTTAACTTATCGATCGGTCCCTTTAATGTGCTGCTCTTTGTGTGTGCAGGCGGTGGTGTGCTTCGAAATTCGATACAATCCCCCAGACGGAAGTTGCAGTTCGTACGCGGTCTCAGAAATAATGGAAGACGAGCAACAAATGCTGATCGACATCGAGCAGAATATCGCGAATCTCGAGAGAAGCCTCGAGCAGGCTAACAGCAGTTCAACTAGCGGAAAAAGGAAAGGCTCTTGGCATACTCCCGAGAAAACATCGAAAAAGGGCTTCTTACAAAGGGCTACCTCTGTATCGACTAGCGAAAAATCGCCTGACACCCGAAAGCGGTGAGTGACAACACGTGATTAGATCGTTTTTTAAACAATAAAATAATTTACATACATACATCACTA
>NW_011967137.1:37405-45216 GCF_000949405.1 Vollenhovia emeryi
AATTACTAATAAAATTATTAGAAATTATAATTTTTTATTTGTACAAGCATAAAGTGCAAATAAAGTACACCTAACATTATAGTAATCTTATTATTTTGTTTTTGAAGTACTAATTTTTCAAATCATACTTTTTATGCTGCAATATCTTCTTTAAGAATTGAATAAGTATAATATTTCAAATCTTTCTACGTCTCATATTTTTTAAAGGCTACTGTCATTTAATGTAACCTTAATTAATTATTTATTTTATAATAAAATTGGTATGGCTCAAAATGTATTAAACACAAATTGGAAGAATAAAGGACTACGAGCCGTGACAGGGTGTTGGCGTCTAAATATTTTATCCTAAATTTATTGCGAAAAAATATCACCTCGGCCAGGGTTTGAACCTGGACCTCCCTCTCGCTAGGCGAGCGTCTCAACTAATTTGACCACCGAGGCATATGGCAATATATTCATCGCGATGAACAGTCTAATGTTGATTCCCGAGTGCCACCTATCCCGAGGCCATGTGCCTCGGTGGTCAAATTAGTTGAGACGCTTGCCTAGCGAGAGGGAGGTCCAGGTTCAAACCCTGGCCGAGGTGATATTTTTTCGCAATAAATTTAGGATAAAATATTTAGACGCCAACACCCTGTCACGGCTCGTAGTCCTTTATTCTTCCAATTTGTATTTATTTTACATTTATGTAAAGTACATTAGAATTTCAATTTTCATTGAAGACTGTTAAACAACTCAATACTGATAAACAATATTTGATGAGTAATATTTCATTATTTTCTATATTTTTTAATAAAAACTAATTGTAAGACATATTGTTTTATACTTAATACAAGTATGTATAACACACTTTCACCTTATAAGTGATTTACTATATTAAAATCTAAGAGACTATATTACGAATTCAATTGCATTCATATATTATTAAAATTTATAACGTTTTTTTATTAAAATTAAGTTTTCGTCGCTTTCAAAATAATTGAGTCATGTAATATTACATTCTTTACCCATTTTAGGAGAATTATTCTCTCTAGCGCAATCTAAATTTATTTTGCTACACTTAGGTGTCGTAACGATATCATCAAGACAACCGTCAATATTGTGATGACGCTGTTTCATTATTGAATAGAGAATAATTATTAATTACAGATGTCGTATTTTTTGACAGCTAGCGATCTGATATGTCAGAAACATAAACGAGATAATTACGAGATCTAATTGCGTCATTCCCATGTTTGATTACACCGAAATATTACACGAGGATACATAGTCGACAGGACCAATGCAAACTACGTTAAAGTTATTCGCCACATTCATATATGTACATATATTAAACTACATATCATGTTTACGTTTCAAGCTCATAACTCTAGTTAAAACCGAAACTAAATATTGTATTAAACGCACGCGTGAAATTTTTTGTACTTTTTTTATTCATGAAAACGTACAGAACCTATTCAAGAAATTACTTTTGCAACATGTAGTATTATAATATTACTACATACAATTTCTATTAGAATTTCTACTTTATCGTCATGCCTTCATTACAGTTTAATTGCAAATACGTGACATGCGTATTCTATGTAAATGGAATGTGAATGTATAATAATAGCAAATTAAATTTTGAATTATTAATATTCTTCCCGTAAAATGAAACTATTAACTATTAATGTAATCATATTTATTTCAGATATCATAGTAATCAAGATAATAGCAATTATCTCGTAATTTCTTATTGTTATTGATTTCGCATGCAAAAAAGATATAATCTAAAGCTACTAGAATGAAAAACTAATTAATATAGTCGTTATATTTAACGGAGTTAAATTAATTCATATAATATTAATTCATATAATAAAATAATAATTTAGAACTAATATTGTCCCACACTTTTTATATTTATAAGAATATTATAAAGAAGTTGAAAATTACATAACTTTACATAGCTACATGATATTTATACTTTTGCTTTTATAGTGAGAAACATAAAATCTCTATTTTGAAATCTACACTTTAGAAGCATTTTTCACTTTATTTAAGTTCAAAACTGCGTGAAAATGAACTACATGACGTGTTATTTAGAAGTTTTGCATCGCGTGTGTATTTTTGCGAGATCCCTACATACAGTGATGTATCTTCATTAGCGTTTACTTTTCACGCGCCATCGGAAGAGTAAAAATTGCATTTTATCCTTTCACTATTTTCTGCTTCATTTCAACTCGGAGTTGCAATGAAAAAAACGAAAACGTCTTAATCAACAGAGGTTTACATATATGTTTTAAAAAATATATTTATTTCTTCGGAATATATATAATAATTTTTATGTGTCATCAAAATTATTTTTTTCTTTGCTACATTACATTACATTATTTAAAGTTTCTAATATATGTATATTTAATATCGAAATTTGTAAATCGTATTTAATTTTTATTTTATTCAAGCCATATATTAATTATATGCATAGAAAAATTTAATTGGAAAAATTTATTTGTAGAAAGTACGCCTGCTATTATACATTTATTGTTACGAAAAACTTAATTAATATTTATAATTAAAAGTGTATTTCTTACTCTCGTGTTTCATCATAAATATAAATGACATCTATTTTCTGCTGTATTTAAGCTATCACTTCAAAATTTCGAAACAATAAATTAATCGCTAAAACAAGTTGCGAATGATTGGTAGCTTTCGGCATTATTAAGTATTTTGTTATATTACGTGCCGCCGTCAACGTTACCGAAACGTGAAAGGATTGCTTAATAAGGGTGACAGGAGTGTTCGACGGTGTCGGTGATGTGTTAAAGTTCGTTATCACGACGACCTCGATGAACCTTTTTACGACCGAAAGGTCAGAGGAGGAATACACGAGATATTATTTTTGCACATATATGTGTACGCTGGGCAGTACATAAAATATAGAACGGGTGACTTATTGATAGATACAATATTGGTACAAGATATTAGTATAAGACAGGAAGAATAAAATATAGACTATTCTTCAGGTATCAATATTATTATACGTCTGACGCAGAGAGTATTGTCATAATGATCTGTTTTTATTTTTCATTTTTGTATCTTAAGCCCACTTTACACGATCTATAATTCGCGACAGAATTCAAGATAGAATTCTATTTTATAATTTCATATATTAAATTGACATATGTTTGTAGATTAGGTTAGTGTAGGTTATAACATTTACATATGGATGTGAGGTCCGTTTTCCCTGCCGATTGGACACAAATACTCACAGCAATCAATGCTTAAGGTTTTTCATTAGACCAGATACAATTAATCAATCACGCATTTTCATGCACTACACATATTTGATGCATCTTTTCTATTTACAAAATTGGAGCATTATAATTATAATTCTGATTGTTCAAATGTTTTCTGTATTACACGATACATAAGAATGGAATTCTGTCTCGAATTCTGTTGCGAATTATAGATCGTGTAAAGTGGGCTTTACAATTAAATAGATCGTCATAAAATTACTTTACACTTAAGATTATAAAGCTTAATCTGTCACTAAACTAGATATATTTGTACCATTAGCGATAACTAGAGCTTCTTATCCTTAATATATCAAGACAAAGAGAGAAAGAGAGAAGATAAAATTAAATCCTCTATAACAAAATTTTAATAAATTTTTATTGTGGAAGAGATACATGGTTTCAAGCGATTTTATACCAAATAACTTTTCGCTATAAATTTGTTAATCTATTCACAAAAGTTTTTTTATTTAATCCCAATTGATCTCACATTTTTCTATTTTCTTTTACCTCCTCGTAGAATGAAAAGGGGCTACGGCTTATACTACATCATGTAGGTATTATTAGGATCTTATCCCGATGCGTTGGGAAAGAAGTTGCTTTTTATATCTCGCAGGAGGATTAAACTCTCCTGGGTGCGCCATAGCAATTCCTGTCTGCTGCCTCTCGACACGAGGACGTAATCGAACGTAACTCATGATCGTCCATACGCGTAATAACGTGTTCATGACACATCCTCTTTCGCAAAACCGCCCACGGTTTTCCCTTATAATCGATGAGAAGTAACACGGGTGTGACATATCGTAGGACTCGTACCCTTCAATTTTGTTCCCGTTTCACCCAGTACAACACGTATTTCCATTGGCAGATTATAGGGTATATAGAGAAGATTATCTATCGATTCGAATTTTGTTTCAAGCTTCTGTTGAAACTTTACTTCTTCAAGCTTTTAATAATTTTATTATATATTAATAAATAAGATTAATGAAATATACAGTTTTAGTTTGTAAATGATATTAGTTGAAGCTATTAAAAATCTGTAAGTGCTTTTTCAAGTTTAACACAATATAAGAATAAAAAATACCTTTTCTTACAATCTTGTTCAGATTTATAGTTTGTAGATTAGGGGATTTGGAATTCAATTTAAGCGTTTGCAATCTCTATATATTTTAATCCGCTGTTATATGTGTTTACGGTTACAAGCGGGTGGTATTGCGGCTTAAAGTGAGTGACGCCATCAGGTCGGGATCATCGAAGTTCTCGGTGCGCAACGAGAAGCGAAACCCGACGCAAGCGACATGAACGTAGGGTGTTAGTAAGCGGCTTTCTAAGTTATTGTACTCGGGAGAGAAAAAGTTATGTTTATATATTGTAGAGAATAATATACAATATATAAAGGAATGAAGTCAAGAAAATTTATTTCTACTAAAGTTGAAAGTGAAAAGTCAGGAAATTGAGTTTTTTAATATTTGATATTCTCTCTCTCTCTCTCTCTCTCTCTCTCTCTCTCTCTCCCCCCTCCTTTTCTTTTTCTTTTCTTCTTCTGATATATTGAACGATAAAGCACTGAAAAACTGTGGAGAATAAAATGAATGATTATCGTTATTCGAACTTTAATTTTAATTATACATGCTAATTACAATTCTGTATTACATTTCAACCGAAGTTTATTCAACGTCGAGGTGAACAATACACGGAAAAAAATGCCATTGAATTGAGCAAAATGAAGTTGCTTGAATTAAACGTTAATATCACGGGCTGCCGCAAACATAAATAATTCACTCAATTGTATTTGCTATTTTGGATTTTAATTTTAAGCATTGAACTAAATATCCAGATTATCAAGACAACAATCTGATGTTTTTCATTTATTAATACTGATGTTGTTTCAACGATTTTATTTCAATTGCACTGATCTCATTGATACATCATTCTTTTTTCCGTGTAGGTTTTTAGAAAATATCTTGAATCATTAAGGTTCTTCAGTATGGATTACACAACAAGAATTAGTTTTCGGAAAAATGTTTATTGGATGAAATGTAATATATTGGATTCCTTGGATCCCCTTTTTCTTTAGAAGCACCACTTTGAGGAGCGTGCGATCCCTGCTGAAATTGGGAAAGCAGAGACCACCACGTACTCGGTCCTGTGACAGCAACTCAGAAACGAGAGAACTTCTTGATAGACGGGACTCGAGCTGTCCAACTTCGAATGAGCCTTCGCGTACAAACTCTATGACGTCCCTCGAAACGAATACGTCCGATAATGATAGTCAGTTAAGCGTCAAACCTGAGCAAGAGGAGACTGTTGCGAAGCCGGCCAAGAGATCTAAGCCCAAGGTGGATATCTTTTTCAATAATAATTAACATTTATTAATAATTGTCCTTACTTTGCACATATAAATAAGAATGCCGAATATACAATTTTGATATTTTGTTATTATTGCATACAATCGTTACAATTACAACTAATTGTAAGCAATACCTTACACAATAGCACATTGAAAGCGAAAGTGTAAAAGTACTCGTTATATCAAACGGAAATCTCACATTTATGTTTATTATACTTTTGTGTATCACATATTTGTCATTTAATATCTTTTTCTATGTCTTATAAGTTTACGTCATTATTAAATATCAATATATCTTACCTGAATTTTAAAGTATTGCAATATAACAAGAAAAATTGTACTTTTTCTTATTTCTCTGTTTTGAGAATAATATGAATATAACAGACGGATTCGGAAGAAACGCAGTTCTCGCAAAATAAAGTAATTTCGAAATGTCACAGAAAATTGCATTAAGCATTTACAATAATACCAACACAGCAATTATCCGTAAATGACGACGTAATTATCTTAAAATGAGATTGAGGTCGATCGATCCTGAAAGGGCATGCTCAAATTACGAGCAAAGGGTGAGCGGAATTTTTATGCAAAACTATTTCTATTTCCTTTGTGCGATAAACAATTTCGCTGTATCGTGGCTATGCTACATCAGAAAATATTAACAATTCGTAATAATGAAGCAGGATGAATTCGTAAACATGAAGCAGGATATTTTTCTCTAGAAACATTTTACAAGGAAACACATAGAAGTGTTGCCCTTGGATTTATCGGTATAGAGAGCTTGAATTTTCCAAAATGAAATAATTACCTACACACTTTGTATTAATATGTCACTGTTTATTATTTTATTATTTATTATTTAAGAGAGGATATAATACGCTTTAAATAATATTAAATTTAAGTTAAAGTGCTTTTTCAATAGATACTTCGATCAAGTAGTTCAATCAAGGATATGTAAAGAGAAGTAAATTTCTCACTAACAATTTACAATTGCTTTTACAACTTGCACTCAACAAATACATGTATTAAAACTATTTTTCCATCTTTCTCAAAAGGAACAAATCTAATCTTGATTATTTTAAATGTAAGGTTACTGAGAATTTATTCGAAATCCGCGATGTATCTTCGGAGAAGCGGAATGATAGAATTTCCTTTATAACGAACGGATACGTGACTTTACTCCAAGTTACATAGAAATGTTATATGATAACCGTAAAAGCTTACAGTGCACAGAAGATTTCGCGAATTTGATCTAGATATACACTTCTCTAATGTTTGATCGAGCTGTTGGGTTCGTTATTATATTCAAAACGTACTATACGTGTAACTCGATATTGTTCTCCGGTTAAGTAATTTCAAACGTTGAATCACTACGTAAAATATGCTTTGAAAGTAGTTGAAAGATCACATTTTCTTGGTCTTTATTATATTACAAGTGTTGTGCACTTCCTTCTCGGATTGCAAAGGCATTGCACGTGCCGTTTGATATTCTCCATCGCAATTCCAGTTATTTAAGTCGGGCTTCAACGCGAACTTTTCTCGTTTCACAGACGAGCGATACCTGGCAAAGCGCGTTAAAGGCCCAAGATTACCAAGTATGCGTTACGATCATAGAAGCGCGGCAGCTCGCCGGTCTCAACATGGACCCAGTCGTCTGCGTGCAAATTGGAGACCAACGCAAATATACGAGCGTCAAGGAATCCACGAATTGCCCGTATTACAACGAAGTAAGGAGCAAAAATACATTGTCGGATTTATGCGATATGACGAATTTAGATACGAAACTATTGAGAAAATGAGATAAATGGTTCCTTACAGACCTTTTCCCAAACTTACTTGAATTATTAAAAATTGTAATTGTGTTTCGGAGAAATTATTTTCCAGAGAAATATTATTATTTATACAGGGTGTGTCCTAATACCCGTATGTCTCGTAGATGGTAGATAGACCGGGGCAAACTGAATAGAAAAGTCCTATACCATTTTGCAAAATTCGCAATAGTTATCGAGAAATTAATTTTAATGTCTGAGCGAATAAGAGCGTAGAAGGCGGCAGGCCGGACTCGGCAGGCAACGGTGGGGCATCATCTAATAGCGAGAGGTGGAGCGGCGCGCCGAAAAAAAAATGTCAAAAAAGCTTGCCGCTCGCTGCTTGACAACTTTTTTGGGCGCGCCGCTCCACCTCTCGCTATT